>NW_026705208.1:600000-900000 GCF_029867415.1 Vicia villosa | reverse complement strand
TTTTGTGTATCAAGAGGAAGAATCGTATCTCGGGTATGGATTCTGGTTGTATGTTGTTCATTAAGAGAGAAGAATTTCTCTATATTCCATTGAAGACTACGGTGAAACCGTATAAAGATTGTCACAAAACAAAGTTGGGAGTCGTCCAATTATTCAAAGCTAATGGAAATTGCTGAGACAAGTCTTCGTCAGATCGAGGAAAGGATATTGCAGATATGGAGCTTAAAGCAAGTTATTGTGGATAGCAAGATTTTTTGATCAAGATTAACGAGAATCTTGAATTTAGTAGTCGAGTATCCGCATCAAAAAAAGAAATTATTTATTGATATGTGTGTAGGCTAATGCAGTGTGGCTATTAGTTTTCAGATTGATGATAGTTTGTTATATCAAAATACTTGTACATTAACTTTTGAAATAGTGGATGACCTGATTATTTCCAACTGGTTTTAAATCATGGAAGACTTGAGTAGGTTCCTGCGAGGAAGATAGCACCGAACGAGTATATATCTCATTGTACTCTTTTTCTTCCATATATCTCTTTAATATTTTGCATTTGTTACTTAATTGTTGCATCATAGCATCATTTGTATGTCATCTAGACTACATTGTGCTCATAGTGGTTTATTATGTCTGTGGTTCATCAAACCTATTGAAGTGTCTCTAAAGTCACTTATGATTAAAGAATTTCTATGTTGAGTATTTAAATTTCTTAGATCAAGCAACTTGGATCATCCTATTTGGTTGTGTCTTTGAAAAGATCATTCCACTAGTGACATCATTGATATCTTGGTTAGAAATCATCTTGATGAGCTTCTAAGCTTCCATCTCTGATTTTGTTTCAATTTTTTTGAAACTGTTTATAGCGGATCGATCTATTCAATCCCATTTCTAGACTGTTTCTTATCTATATTCTCAACCATCAGTTTATAAGCACTTCAATATATGTTGTTGTTACAAGGACTACTGATTCCCAAACCTACGATCCCACCTATTTTGAGGCTTGACAACCTGTAAAGTGCAACAAGAAAAAAGTAATAGCCAAATTCAAGCAACTACAAATCTCGATTCAACGATGGTTGAAAGAAAGAAAGGCAACTGACCGGTAAAATAGCAAGTGTACTATTTGTTTACCGATGTAGTAATAAGAGAGTAAATTCCCAAGTATCGAACTCGCGGACTGCGTAGGAATTATATGTTTCAGAACAGTGCAATTGAATAAAAAGTCATCGGGGTATTTGGTTTTTATGTTTAATTTAAATAACACTTATGCAAAACGAAAGAGTTAAAATAGTTTGATTCAATGAAAATATGGGGACACAAGTCAGGACTGATGTATGAATCGCTCTGCAATGAAATAATCAACACTTAACAGATTAACTTTAGAAATTCTCAATACCGACACCAAACATTGATTTTCCCTAATTCCTTAGTGAAAACTTCTTGAGATTAAAACCCTCTTTCAATTCCTTAACAAGATAGTTTTACCTCAAGATTCTAAAAAGAACATAGCCCGGATAATTAGGTCGCTACACATTAATCCTTATTCCTAAGTGATTCATAGTTATAACGTTATGATTAAAAAAGCGTTGAGGTAGTTTTCCAACAAAACCTTAACCGTAAATCATCACATATATTTTCCAATATAAAGAAGCAATAAGCACTTTTAATCATAAACTGAATTTCATAAAGATAATCCGCAAATTAACGGTAAATTATAGTCATTACATCACATGATTCAGGGACATCAATCCTAACAAGTAAAAGGTTTAGTGACTCATGGCAACAAGCAAGATAACAATGAATAAAGATGAAGACATTACAAGTAGTTAAATCGGAATTGATCTTCAATCGCGGAAGCTCTTGAAGATGTCTTCGCTCCAAGCCCTAATGCTCTCAATCTCTATTTTCACGTTCTTCGACCGTCAAAAAGTGCTTTTCTCTCTTCCAAACAGTGACTAAATACCTCACAGCAAATATTCTAATCCAAAAAGTCTATCCTGCCCTTCCTTGAGTGACCGATTACATAAGTTAAAAATCAGAATTTTTTAGCGCACATGTCTGACACGGCCGTGTCATGGGACACGGGTGGCCGTGTCAGACCCCTGACTTGATGCTTCCAAGCTTTTCAACTTTTTCCTCTTCAGCATGTCTGACACGGCCGTGTCATGGGACACGGGTGGCCGTGTCAGACCTCTGGCTTGCCAAAAATCACCTTTCCTTGACTTGAAATATGCCCTGTTCCTGTAATACTTAAACACTACCAGTACAAGATCAAAAGCAAGAGGAAAAACAATAAAAACTAGCAAAGATCACACAACAAACTCAAACATAAAACTAAGCAAAAACTAATAATAACCAGACTAAAATGACTTAAAATACCACCGGATGAAATGTCTTTCCATTGATTAGAACATAGAAACAAGATGAAATTGGTGGCCGATCACAACCCCAAACTTAGCTCATTACTTGTCCTCAAGTGATGGACGAGAAAAACAAGCGGGCACCTATGAATCTTTCTTATTCTCCACAACACAACTGATGCTTCCACACTTGATAATTACTTCGTGTCAAAGTGTTCGATCCCCCTCCCCGAACTTTTCCGTTGTACTTCAATGCTGACACATTCTTTTACCTGCAAGCTCAATCACACTCTCACAACTTCTCTCAGGGTTAAGTGTTTCACTCGCTCATCAAAGCATACATATCAACTCTTTGTTTTGTAAACATTCTAACATAATTCCACAATATCAACAACACACACGTTTAGAGGGCTTAAGGGCTGTAACGGGGCTTAGGGAAGGTAGGATAAACAAAGAAAGAGGGTACTATGGTTTATGGATCGGTAATAACTAATTAGTCCGATATCGTTTTGCACATTACATCGTGTTTGGGGTGTTTAGCGATTTTTCCGCTTTCCGGACTCTTAACTTCTTTACATGATGGCAAGTGTGTATTGAAATCATTTTTTTTTCTTTTTTTTTCTTTTTTCTATAACACATCTCTTTTCATGTATTCTTTTTCTTTTCTTTTTTTTTTCTTTTCTTTTTCACACTTGCCTCATTCTTTTGTCACTGGACTTAGTTACCCCAAACTTAACTTTTACTATCGGACACGGACTTATAGTTAACACCGAAAATAAAGGAAACAAAAAGGGATTATGAATAAGAAAAAGAAAAACATGGATGATGGTTTAAGATGGTTACAAAGGATGATAAACAACAAGGTTGGGTGCGAAAGGCTCAGGGTTAAAGAAAAAAAATAAATGCCTCAGTGTGTGTGATCGATGTGTGTACTATATGAAGAACAAATGCAAAATTAGAGCGATGATGTCATACCCGATGCTCTCTCATGATGAATTGAAGTGTTTGGCTTTATATATCCTCACAGGTTTGGCATTGCATACAGGTTCAAAAATGGTCTCCATCTTGTACAGCTTCTTGTCCGGTTCAGGTTGCTCTAGACTCCTTCACTCGGCACCATCAAGTTGTGTCTCGCATTTTTTTTTTCAGTTGTGCCAACTTCCATAGGTGCCCTGAAAGCTAAATTAAGGTGCGTCTTCCTCCTTTATCACCTATATTCTCACAATTCTTTTCTTTGGAATTACACTCATTCTGGTTAACAAAAACTCAAAACACACAAAAACAAGAAAATAGACTAGAAATAACAAAAACAGAAATAAAATGATAGAGAACTTTCCCCCCACACTTGGATATGACATTGTCCTCAATGGATACACAAGCATGAGGGAAAACTCACAGAGCTCACTGAGGCGGCGGTGGAGGATATGGAAATTGCAACATCATGCGTTGCATCATTTCCTGAATGTTATAAATGGCAGCCCCTTGTCGGGTCTGCTCCTCTCCTTGGCGAGTTTGCTCTAAGCCTTGCCTTAATAACTCCTCGCCCTGTCGGGTTTGTTCCGCCCTCAGGTATTCTATTTCAGAATGCATCCATCCCCAATTGTCCTGTGGCATTTGAGATGTTCCCTCATTAAATCCGCTAGGGGGTGGACCTGTTTGTTCAGGTTCTTCATGGTACTGCTGATCATCCTCTTCATCACCTGCATCCAAAAATTCCAATTCCATGTCACCTTCCCCCATAGGGGTGGTGCTAGTATACAACCAGTTAGTTCGATCATAAACAAATACACGGCTAGGATTTGGCAATTCTAAAATGTGGGCCCCATGAATCACTAAAGAGTAAGTCTGGGGCTGCACAGAGATCATACCTTGCTTAATTAAAGCTGCCATATCAATTTTTAAAGTACGTGGATTTACCTCTGGAAGGTTCCGCAGCTCAGCACCATAACCCAAACCGTCCGCTAAAGCGGTAATAATGCCACCAACAGAAATATCACCTGTTTTAGCCCTACTCACCTTCTTCAAATGATCTGCTATGAAGGCGGCCGCATTTGGCGGAGTTTGTTCAACCATACAGTATAAGAAATATAACTCCCGAATGGAAGCTACACCCGGGCTATCTCCTCTACCAAAGAGCGTGTATGCCAGAGCCTTCTGGGCATAGCGGAAGCACGGGTTTTGGATGCTCGTTGCTTTTGCCCCTTTAGGACAATACGACTCTCTACCTGTTATAGCTATCCAGAATGTTTCGGGGTTAAAAGAGTTCGGTGCTCGCCCCGCACCTGAACTTGGTATTCTTAATGCCTGCCCAAAATCATCCAAGCTCAACTCGTGATCAATGTCAAACATACGAAATGTGAGCGTCCCGCAATGCTCGGGCTCTAACCTGTTCGTTCTCAATTTCATCTCAAATTTAAGAGTGCTCAGAAATTCATATGTTAGTCGTTCAAACGTAGGAGCCTCAAACTGAATCAATCTTAATAAACCTAAAGCATGGAACATACGATGAATCTCAGTTCTTATGCCTAAACTTTCAGTAGTTACGTCGCAAACATACCTTGTCGGCAAAATCTTCCTACGAAGAAGAGCATTATACTTCTCTCTTTGAGTGTCCAACTGGAAAGTGATTCCATGGTTGTTCCCCTCTCTTCGCGCTCTTTGTGCGGGTCTTGATGTCCCAGCAGTATCCCTTCTTGGTACAGCTTTCCTTGGAGGCATCCTTGCAACCTACAAAAAAAATTCAAAAACGAAAACCTACGGTGAAAGCAAAGATAAATTAGGGATTAAGAATTGGGATGATGAGAGGATGAACTTTCGTGAAGACGGATTGCAAAAAGATGGAGATTTGGGTGAGAACTTGGAGGTTTTGTATGTGGGTTTTAATGGAGGCTAGGGTTGGAGATGAAGAAGATGAAGGAAGAGTGAGAAAGAAAGTGAAATATAGTAGAGAAAGAGGGTAAAATATGATGGGTAATTGGGTAGTTTAAGAGGTGAAACTTTAAAATTAATGGGGCCCACCAAATGCAAAACGAAATTTGAAGGAAAAATCTGCGTTCTTGCCTGACACGGGCGTGTCCCACGACACGGGTGCCCGTGTCAGGCCACTGGTTCTTGAAAATTTGGCTTTTTGGAAAAAAATCTTTCAGGGCTTGTGACACGGCCGTGTCACATGACACGGGTGCCCGTGTCACAACTCTGTTTTTCCCAAATCCTACTTTTCCAACTCTCTTTCCCAGGGCCTGTGACACGGCCGTGTCACATGACACGGGTGCCCGTGTCACAGCTCTGTTTTTTCACCATCAATCTTTATTTTAACCCTCTTCACCAGGGCTTGTGACACGGCCGTGTCACTTGACACGGGTGCCCGTGTCACACCCCTGGTTCTTCCAAAATAGAATTTTTCAACCCGCTTCTTGCTCCATGAAACTCCTTGCTTTTTTCTGGGTAATAAAGTAAAGAAAAACACATAAAATTGTTAAAAAAAATCCCGTGGGTTGCCTCCCACGAAGCGCTTCGTTTAACGTCGCATGGCTCGACGGTTGTTCATTTTATCCTTCGAAACGAACAACTTCAATCCTTCCGCCTGGTTGACCTTGGTAATATGGTTTGAGCCGGTGCCCATTCACTTTGAAAATATCCCCATTTGCTTCATTTTTTATCTCTATAGCTCCATGAGGAAAAACTTTGTGAACCATAAACGGCCCCGACCACTTTGATTTCAACTTTCCTGGGAAAAGTCTGAGCCTTGAATTGTATAAGAGAACCAGTTGTCCTTCCCAGAACTCCTTATGCTGGATCTTCCCATCATGCCACCTTTTCGTTTTCTCTTTGTAGATCTTAGCATTCTCATAAGCTTGGTTGCGGAATTCTTCTAACTCATGAAGTTGAAGAAGCCTAGAACTTGCAGCTTTAGATAGATCCATATTGAAAAACTTTGATGCCCAGAAAGCCTTATGTTCTAACTCCAAAGGCAAATGACATTCTTTCCCATACACAAGTTGATATGGTGACATACCAATTGGTGTTTTGAAAGCGGTCCTGTATGCCCACAGTGCATCATCCAGCTTTATTGCCCAATCCTTCCGAGAGGAATTCACCGTCTTTTCAAGAATTTGTTTTAGTTGTCGATTCGAAACTTCAACCTGCCCACTAGTTTGAGGATGATACGCTGTGGCTATCTTGTGTTTCACATTGTATTTCTGGAGTAGTCGTTCCATAAGATGATTCAGGAAATGCGTTCCTTCATCACTTATTAGAGCTCTCGGTACTCCAAATCTAGCAAAAATGTTTTCTTTCAAGAACTTCACCACCACCTTAGCATCATTTGAAGGTAGAGCAACCGCTTCGACCCATTTGGATACATAATCCACCGCTACTAGAATATAATTCTTTCCAAATGAAGGTGGAAATGGTCCCATGAAGTCTATGCCCCAAACATCGAACAACTCTACTTCCAACATCGAGTTCTGAGGCATCTGGTTTCTTTTGGATATGTTTCCTGTCCTTTGGCACTTATCACAATGCCTCACAAACTCTTGAGCATTCTTAAACATAGTGGGCCAATATAGACCTGATTGTAGAATCTTCGCCGCTGTTCGATCACCACTGAAATGTCCCCCATAATCAGAAGCATGACATGCCTTCAACACTTCTTCCTGTTCAATTTCAGGTACACATCTTCTGATCAAACCATCGACTCCTCTTTTGTATAGGAACGGATCGTCCCATAGATAAAACCTGCAATCATGAACAAACTTTTTCCTTTGGTTAGAGTCAAAATCGTCAGGGATGATACCACCGACAATATAATTGGCATAATCTGCAAACCAAGGTACACCCGTCACTGCCAGGATGTGTTCGTCAGCAAACTCATCCTTGATCGGGCGTTTTTCTTCTGTCTCGTCTATTGGTGTCATTCGAGATAAGTGGTCAGCTACAGTGTTCTCACACCCCTTCTTATCTCGAATTTCAACATCAAACTCCTGAAGGAGTAAAATCCACCGCAAAAGTCTTGGCTTAGAGTCCTGTTTGGCAAAAAGATACTTCAAAGCAGAGTGGTCAGTATAAACAATGACTCTAGACCCCAACAGATATTGCCTGAATTTATCAAAGGCATAAACAACAGCTAACAACTCCTTCTCGGTAGTTGCATAATTTATCTGTGCAGGGTTCAAAACATGACTCGCATAATATATAACATGAAGTAGTTTCTCTCTTCGCTGTCCTAAAACCGCCCCTACAGCAATATCACTCGCGTCACACATGATCTCAAAAGGTAGAGACCAATCAGGGGCTACAACAATGGGTGCCGAAACTAATTTCTTCTTAATTGTCTCAAAAGCCACCGCACATTCAGCATCAAAAGTGAAATTTTTATTCTTAACCAAAAGAGTGGTTAAGGGTTTTGCAATTTTTGAAAAATCTCTTATGAACCTACGGTAAAATCCCGCATGTCCTAAGAAACTTCTGATACCTTTTTCATTCATCGGAGGTGGCAATTTTGAGATGACTTCAACTTTCGCTTGGTCCACTTCGATTCCTTTGTAGGAAATCTTGTGTCCAAGAACTATGCCTTCACGTACCATAAAATGGCATTTTTCCCAATTCAAGATCAAATTGGTCTGCTGACATCTTTCTAAAACAAGAGCAAGGTTAGTTAAGCAATTATCAAATGACTTACCAAAGACTGAGAAGTCATCCATGAAGACCTCCATGTGTTTTTCAAGCATATCATCAAAAATCGCTTGCATGCATCTTTGAAAAGTGGTCGGAGCGTTACATAACCCGAATGGCATCCTTCTGTAGGCAAAAACACCAAAGGGACATGTAAACGCAGTCTTTTCTTGGTCTTCTGGTGCAACTGCAATCTGGTTGTATCCAGAGTATCCGTCTAGGAAGCAATAGTAATCATGTCCCGCCAACCTTTCCAACATTTGATCAATAAAAGGTAGCGGGAAGTGATCTTTTCGGGTTGCTAGATTCAGTCTCCTGTAGTCAATGCATACTCTCCACCCTGTAACAGTCCTGGTAGGAATCAACTCATTCTTCTCATTTTTTATTACGGTTGTCCCTCCCTTCTTGGGCACAACATGAACCGGACTCACCCAAGCACTATCAGATATTGGGTAAATCATCCCAGCATCTAAGAGTTTAACAACTTCTTTTCTCACAACCTCTTTCATGGCTGGATTCAGACGCCTCTGAGGTTGGACCACTGGTTTGTGATCATCTTCCATGAGGATTTTGTGCATGCACATTGTAGGACTGATCCCTTTTAAATCTTCAATAGACCACCCCATGGCACTTTTATGTTTCTTTAACACTTCTACCAGCTTACGTTCCTGCACCCGTTCAAGGTGTGAGTTTATGATGGCAGGACACCTACTTTCAGTATCAAGGAAAACATATTTTAAATTCTCCGGGAGTTGTTTCAATTCAGCACCCTTCTTAGGTTCCTCTTTTTTTTCTTCAACCAAAGGTTGTCTGAGATCCTCCCACCGGTTTTGTCTAGAACTTTTTACTATGGGACTTGTCTCCATCATAGCCACAACTCCCACTTCTTCTTCATCAACGGCTTCCTCTTTATTGCACACGGACGAGCTCAACACTCTTTCCAAAGGTAATTGTTGTAGCTGCAAAGAATTCTCATTAGTACAGATTTGATCAATTACCTCAATGTGTTGACTAGTTGCTATATCATCCTTGTACTTCATGGTGTTGCGTACATCAATTTTCAGCTCTTCATCATAAACTTTCAGAGTCATAGTGCCTTCTTCAATGTCTATCAAACATCGCCCTGTCTCTAAAAATGGCCTTCCTAGAATAATAGGGATCTCCTCATCTTCTGGCATCTCTAAAATTACAAAATCCACTGGGAACACAAATTTATCAATCTTCACCAGCACGTCTTCCACTATTCCATAAGGTCTTTTAACAGAATGGTCAGCAAACTGGAGTGTCATTCTTGTATCTTGTACATTACCTATCCCCAATCTCTTGTAGATAGATAAAGGCATAAGGCTCACACTTGCTCCCAAATCAATTAGAGCTTTCTTGAATGACCTATCCCCAATTGTACAAGGTATAGTTACGGAACCTCGATCTTTCTTCTTTACAGGAATCTTCATACCCTGCAAAATAGCACTACACGTTTCGGTTAGAATAATAGAGTCACGATCGATGGTTCTTTTCTTGGAGATGATGTCCTTCATAAATTTTGCATAAGTAGGCATTTGCTCTAATGCCTCCAAGAATGGGATATTAATCTCCAGCTTCTTGAACATCTCCAGGAACTTTTCAAAATTCTTCTCATGTTGTCCTTTTTTCTTATTCCGTACTGGAAAAGGAAGTTTTACTGCCGGTTGCTGTTTTTGTTCAACAGCCTTCTCTTTCGGAGTCGGTTCCATCACCACCACTTCCTCAGCTTCTGGCTCATTTTATCTTATCTCTAAGTCTACCTCCAACAATGGGTCCTCTTCCTCTTCATTATTTTCAACTACACCTTTCCCTTTACCGCTCCTAGTAACAATAGCACTTACATTATTATGATCTTTAGGATTGGTAACTGTGGCACTTGGCAAAGCGCCCGGCTGTTGAGTGTTTGCTAGTTGCTGTGCTATTTGACTCATCTGAATTTCCAGATTTTTAATGGAAGAACCCGTATTCCGGAAATTACTCCTCGTTTCTTCCTGAAACTGAGAGCTTTGAGCTGCCATTTTTTCGATGGCAATCTCCCAATCTGCTTTCCTGGGAGCTTGTTGCTGAGGTTGTTGATAATGTTGTTGAGGAGGTCTATACTGCTGCTGCGACTGTTGACCTTGATATGGAAGTACCCCTTGTTTAGGAGCACTCCCTGATTGGTCCTTCCACGAAAAATTCGGATGATTTTTCCACCCCGGATTGTAGGTATTAGAGTAGGGGTTGTTTTGTTTCAAGAAGTTTATTTCCTCCACTTGTTGAGCTGTAGCAACACACTGAACAGTAAAATGAGGTCCTCCACAGATTTCACACCCTACCGGTTGACTTGCTTGAGCCGGTTGAACTTGTGCTACTGTTTGTTTTTCAAGCCCCATCTGTTTCAATCTCCGCTCAACTTCAGCAACTACCTGATCTTCTATTTTCACAACTTGTGTTGACAGTTTCATATCAACAAATCCTTCAGGTTGACTAACACTACGGTCATATAACTCCAAATGTTCATTGGCCGCAATAGCTTCTATGATTTTTTTAACACCAGTGGCTGTTGCAAAGTTGGATGAGCCACCAGCTGCTGTGTCAATCAACTGCTTAGTCTTCATTTTAAGACCATTCAGAAAATTCTGCATTTGTTCAGTGACATCCATGTTGTGAGTTGGGCATGCCACCAATAACCTTTTGAATCTCTTATACGCATCTCCGAGTGATTCTCCTTCTTTCTGCTTAAAGTTAACAATATCATATCTCTTACGAATATAAACAGCAGCCGGAAAATACTCATTGAGGAAGGTTGACTCCATTTGTTGCCATGTGGTAATACTCCCAGCAGGTAATGAGTAGAACCACTCTTCAGCGTCATCCGCTAATGTGAACGGAAACATAACCAACTTCTTTGCTTCTTCAGAGTGTCCTTCGATCTTTAGAGAAGTTGTCATGGTGAGAAACCTTTGTAAATGCTTATTAGCATCTTCATTTATCCTTCCCGAAAATGGTTTCTTCTCCAGCTGTCTAATAGTTGCTGGATGTAACTGAAAGTGAGCAACATCCACCGGTTGATTCACAATTGTCATCCGGCCAGCTGGTGCATTCGCTCCACCGTAATCACCTAACAGCCTTTCTACGGGAGCTGCCATTGTTTCTGCCTCCGAATCTGAATGCTCGGAATGAATGGAGAGGATTTCCTCGTTATCAGATTCAGAATCTTCCAGATTTTCTTCCAACGCTTCCAGTCGTTCTTGCTTTGCTTTTCGAAGTCTCGCTCGCAATGATCGTTCTGGCTCTGCGTCAAAAATAAATTCTGCTGAGGCCTTACCTCGCATACAAAGATTAGATGATTGTTAGTTATAAGCAAATGAAATAACAGAAAAATAATTTTAGTTGCAAAGCAACAAAAATTCAATTGAACTATTCTTAAACTTATAATTTGGCAGTCCCCGGCAACGGCGCCAAAAACTTGACCGGTAAAATAGCAAGTGTACTATTTGTTTACCGATGTAGTAATAAGAGAGTAAATTCCCAAGTATCGAACTCGCGGACTGCGTAGGAATTATATGTTTCAGAACAATGCAATTGAATAAAAAGTCATCGGGGTATTTGGTTTTTATGTTTAATTTAAATAACACTTATGCAAAACGAAAGAGTTAAAATAGTTTGATTCAATGAAAATATGGGGACACAAGTCAGGACTGATGTATGAATCGCTCTGCAATGAAATAATCAACACTTAACAGATTAACTTTAGAAATTCTCAATACCGACACCAAACATTGATTTTCCCTAATTCCTTAGTGAAAACTTCTTGAGATTAAAACCCTCTTTCAATTCCTTAACAAGATAGTTTTACCTCAAGATTCTAAAAAGAACATAGCCCGGATAATTAGGTCGCTACACATTAATCCTTATTCCTAAGTGATTCATAGTTATAACGTTATGATTAAAAAAGCGTTGAGGTAGTTTTCCAACAAAACCTTAACCGTAAATCATCACATATATTTTCCAATATAAAGAAGCAATAAGCACTTTTAATCATAAACTGAATTTCATAAAGATAATCCGCAAATTAACGGTAAATTATAGTCATTACATCACATGATTCAGGGACATCAATCCTAACAAGTAAAAGGTTTAGTGACTCATGGCAACAAGCAAGATAACAATGAATAAAGATGAAGACATTACAAGTAGTTGAATCGGAATTGATCTTCAATCGCGGAAGCTCTTGAAGATGTCTTCGCTCCAAGCCCTAATGCTCTCAATCTCTATTTTCACGTTCTTCGACCGTCAAAAAGTGCTTTTCTCTCTTCCAAACAGTGACTAAATACCTCACAGCAAATATTCTAATCCAAAAAGTCTATCCTGCCCTTCCTTGAGTGACCGATTACATAAGTTAAAAATCAGAATTTTTTAGCGCACATGTCTGACACGGCCGTGTCATGGGACACGTGTGGCCGTGTCAGACCCCTGACTTGATGCTTCCAAGCTTTTCAACTTTTTCCTCTTCAGCATGTCTGACACGGCCGTGTCATGGGACACGGGTGGCCGTGTCAGACCTCTGGCTTGCCAAAAATCACCTTTCCTTGACTTGAAATATGCCCTGTTCCTGTAATACTTAAACACTACCAGTACAAGATCAAAAGCAAGAGGAAAAACAATAAAAACTAGCAAAGATCACACAACAAACTCAAACATAAAACTAAGCAAAAACTAATAATAACCAGACTAAAATGACTTAAAATACCACCGGATGAAATGTCTTTCCATTGATTAGAACATAGAAACAAGATGAAATTGGTGGCCGATCAGCAACACTTAGGATTATACTCTTCATGATGAAGATGGATGTGAATACTCTATCTAACACCTTGAATCCAAAACAAGTCCCTCTTTTGCATCGAGGTTATCCTAGTCTGTTATAGATGCTGTTATAATATCTATAATGTACTAAAATATTTTAACTCTACAACAACACCTAACATTTGGGAGGTAAGAGACCTGTACAATATGGTGTATTAGGAAATGGTTTTTTATATTCTGTTGTGGTATCACATATATATATATATATATATATATATATATATATATATATATATATATATATATATATATTAAATGTCCCATGATTAATAAAGATTAGACCATCAGGATGATGACATGCCCGACTCATGGCATGAAAACTCATCACATCCACATATTCATTTCTCAACCACCTTAAAAGACTCATGCAATGCCATATACAAATCTCAAACACTCTAAATGACCTTTCATATTGCACTTTTTTCGTTCGTCACTAAATAGGTGTAGCATCTTAAAATGAAACACCCTAAAAAAAATATTTTTGCTTCCATCATTATCACCGGAACAACAGTAAAATTCTCAAAACCCCTTAACTGGTAGAAATCACTAAATAATACAAAATTGTGTTTCTCCCTATTCAATATAAAAAATGTGTTAGTTGAAGAATTTTACACACATATTGAAAACAATATAAACTTGTCCTTCTCCCCTCTTTAAATAAATTGTTACAAGATTAATTCTAACTATAAAAGATAAAAACAGAAGAGAAAGAGGCTTGTTTACTTTCTAATAAAATTTATATCTTCACAACAACAAAAAATACAAGTAAACAAAATGCAAAGAAAAGAATATCAAAACAAAATGCAAAGAAAAGAAAACAATATCAAAATAGAATTAACAACATTAAAAGAAATTCGAACATCTTAAATGAAATACACACAAGAAGACATATAAGTATGACCACCGACTACCGATAACTTATTTATTTCTTTGACAAACTTAGAAAAGTATTGAAAAGAGTTTGATAGATAGAGAATTCTTCAATTATGTGATAAATGATTGTGAATGATTCACATGACATTAAGCGACAAATTCAAAGACTAAAACATATCGTTGCGTGTTCTTTTCCATCACTGCTTGTCCTTAATCTTGACTCGTGTTACTGATACTATGTTTGAAATATTTGGTCATGGGACCACATTCGTTTCCATCACTGCTTGTCACTTTATCTATACTAGATAGTGTTACTAATCCTAGAATTTTGGTATACTTCTTTAAGAGATGAATTTACTTTTTAAGGTTGATTTGGAGTAAAAAGTGCTTTAAAAATAAAATCATTTATGTATACAGCTAAACAATAAATTTTAGTATTAAAATTATTTTATAACTTAGAAACTACAAGTTATTATAATTCAAATAAAATCAATTATGACAAATATGATTAATTCTTCTTGAGAAAAACGTCAAAATCAAATATTTTTACTCCAGAGAAACCAAAAACATGTGATAATCAGTTCTAAATGGTCCAAACTTGAAACCAGCATAGACTAATACTCTCTTTATATAAATAAGTGTTCAGCTTCAGAATTATGAGTGAGAAGAACAAGAGTCTCCCTTATAATTTCTCTTTGGCTATCCAGAAACGTGAAAAGCTCCCCCATGGCAACTGCTTCGTTGGTCTCTGCTCTAAAAAGGTATTCTAGTTGTAACTTCATCTCCTTTAATTTACATACATATGCAAGCATGCATAGTAATTGATAATGTGTTTCTTCACACTTAAAAAGTTGCATTCCTGTGGCATAAATATTTTTGCGATTTCGGTCCATCCAGGTCAGGGGCGGTTCCAAGGCCCAGCTCGGACACGCGCCCGAACTCAATCCCTATTTTTTTTGTACTTCCTCCAATTTAATAGCCGATTTTTACACAAAATCAAGGACAAAATTAATAAAAATAGAGTGTGAAAATTAAAATAGATGAATCAATGGTGTAAAGTTTTTTTTCAAGACTGTCTAAAATTCCTGACTCCGCCATTGATCCAGATGTTGCAACACTGAATGTGGTTGAGGTGAATTAACCATAATTTACTGGTTATCATAAAAATAGTAAATATCGTATTGGTATTGGAAGATCCGGCTGTTTTTGACAGTTTTTTCTAAACCTTGCACTTTAACTAACCAATAGATTTGGATATGATATATGAAGGCTTGAGGGGAAGGTGGCTCTGATCACCGGTGGTGCAAGCGGAATCGGCGAGGCCACCGCGAGACTCTTCTCACAAAACGGAGCTAAAGTTGTTATAGCTGACATCCAAGACGATCAAGGCCACTCTATTTGTCAAGAGTTACACAAATCATTAGCTTCTTATGTTCATTGCGACGTAACAAATGAAAAGGACATTGAAAACGCCGTCAACACAACGGTTTCCAAGTACGGTAAACTCGACATCATGTTCAACAACGCAGGCATAACCGGTGTAAACAACACCAACATACTCGAATACAAATTATCAGATTTTCAACAAGTGATTAACGTTAACTTGGTTGGTGTCTTTCTTGGAACAAAACACGCTTCAAAGGTAATGATCCCTGCAAAACGAGGCAGTATAATTAACACGGCTAGTGTTTGTGGAAGCATAGGTGGTGTGGCTTCACATGGTTACACGAGTTCAAAGCACGCGGTTGTGGGGCTGACAAGGAACACGGCGGTCGAGCTTGGACCGGCTGGCGTTCGGGTGAATTGCGTGTCTCCTTATGTTGTTGCAACTCCGCTGGCTAAGAATTTCTTTAAGCTTGATGATGATGGTTGTTTAAGCGTTTATTCAAACTTAAAGGGTGCTAATCTTTTGCCCAAAGAAGTGGCTGAAGCTGTTTTGTACTTGGGAAGCGATGAATCTAAGTATGTTAGTGGTCATAATCTTGTTGTTGATGGAGGATTTACGGTTGTAAACAATGGATTTTGTGTCTTTGGAGGATCTGTCTGATCATGTGTATTTTTTTTATGTGTGGTTATGTGTAAAAATGGTTGTTGATGGCGTCTTGACAGTTGCATCTCAATCAATGTTTATTTATGGAAATAAAGGAGAATGGGTCCTCTTCTGTTTTTGGCAATCATAATATCCTGCCATACATTTTAATGGTTGGAAAAATAAATAAATTCTGGTACAAGAGAAATTTTTTTATTAAGAATCTAACGGCTGCCGTTAGAGAGGAGAAGATTCAAATTGGAAATATAGTACTTAAGTTGCGTCACAATCAGAATTTTTTTTTAAATAATTAAATTTTATAAAAATATTACGCAATTACCTAAAGTTTCTAATTAATTATAGAAATAGTCATTTTTTTCAAACTATTTACACGTTATCGTCGCCACTCAAATTGGCGACTACACTTAAAATAGGGGCAAGTCGCCACTCCAAGGGGCGACCATATAGAACTTTTAGGACAAGTCGCTACTCCTAGTGGCGACTACATTGTTTTTAATATTTTTCCCCTATAAATACCAAGGTCATTCCTCCGCTAAACTTCACTCATTTTTTCACCAATTTTCTCACTTTCTCTATATACTTGTGTTCATGGCATCCCCTAGGTCATCATCGATGCGGTCATCATCCAAGCAACCCGCTCCTGAATAAATTATTTTTAAAAGGGATGGGTATGTTGTTTTCTCTTCTCTCAAACCCCCGATGCAGATGAAATTTTGGCACATCCATTCCTTGGACCAACTAAAAAGGTCTCTGATGTCTTGGTTAGAAGAGGAGTACAAACCTGGCGAAGTATGTAGGAGGATTCAGAGGCTTAGAACAAAGACCTCACTTGAGACCGGAAAAATGGAACGTTGGTGGGATGAAGTGGAAAACGACATTGATGCCATTCAAATGATGCTTAGATCAGATGAAATTGTTTTGATTGTTGTAATTTCTTAGATTTTAATCGTTGTTTGTGTTGTAGTTTTAGTCTTCGTGTTTTTGTTTTAATCATTGTTTTTGGATTTTAGTCTTGTTTGTGTTGTTGTTTAAGTCTTGTAGGTGTTTTCCATGTTGTAACTCATATGACTAATGAATAAAAAAGTTCATTTCATTGATAAAATAAATTACAGAGAGTTGTGAACCTAAAAACTATATTGTGGAAGTAGATCCACAATTGGGACACTTGTTCTTAGTATGCCCGACCTAACGATATATACTACACTTCCTTTGCATTTTATCAGTGGCGTCCATTTCGGTTCTAATGCGCTTGCTGTTTGGTCGACCACTTTTATTCCGCCGCATTTGAATCGTTGTGCCAAATAATTTCCCAACCATACACTGGCCAATATGCCTCCATTGCTACCACTAGAAAGTAATTGTTGTATACTATAACACCCCAATTCTACCCCGGTAATTATTAAGAAAATCAGAGTTATAAATTTCTTTTTCGACAAACAATTGGAGTATTACAATTCAACTTAATAACAATATCATGCTATCATAGATACATAACACAAATACTCGGATGAACTAAAACCACATGAATCAAGTTTATTAACATTAAGCAGCAGAACAACATTAATCAACTTTGATGACATATCATCTTTTCAACTTAAAACCATCTTAACATCAACAATTACTCTTCATGTATCAACATAGTTATTCAACAATAAAACCAAACAACTAAACAACTAGCATTCATCCCCCCGATTGTTACGTATCAGAGCAACACACCAACTTGGACTCGATGAAGCTACTAAGTCTTCATCACCGCGTATCACTTGCATGTTACCAGTATAAACGTAACGGCGAAACAAAAGAAAGGTTGAAATATCAAATCAATATAAACAGGCGTATGATAAACAATATATTAGATCAAAATCATACAAATTTCACCACTTCATAACAGCAACTATACAACAACCAACAAACTACTTAGTAACATCAAAAAGGCACTCATTAAATTAACTTAACAACTTAATCAACACAAATTAATAACAACAACTTATAACAATAACAACTTATAACAACAACAGCTCACAACAATAACAACTTATAGCAACAACAACTTATAACAACAACAACTTATAACAACAACAGCTCACAATAATAATCAATAAACAACGAAGAATAACAACAACTTTAACACACGACTCAGTATGCGACTCAACTATGCAAATGCATGTGGTACCATTTGGAGCAGAACTCCCAACTTAAACATATGCCAAGTTATCGAGGCATTTCAACAAGGCATAAGCCTTCAACATGGTGCCATCAAGGCGAAGGCATAAGCCTTGAACTTTCAACGTGGTGCCATCAAGGTCAACTTAATCATGCAATGTATGCGATGTTGTGAATGACATACAACAACAACATCAACCACAATAACAACAACAACAACTTAAACACGCATCAATTGCATCAACTTAAATCAACGCTGGTCATTCGACCTACAACTCAAACATGTCCATAAATCGGGACAATTCAACTTATCAACAACTTATATTCAACGGCTGTTCAACAACAACAACATATTTTCCAACAACAGAATCAACAACGGGTATTCAAAACAATGTGTGCAATAACAACTCATCAACAATACAATTCCATAACTTTGAACAATTCGACCGCACCTGCAAATCAACTTATTCAACATAATTAGAGCGAAACAAATCAACCAAAAATTTCCTACTACAAGACTTACTCCAACAAATCTCAACTAATTCCTGTTAACAAACTTTACCGCTTAATTCCACTAACTGCTACTTTCGGTACTGTTTTCATTAACTGCTATTACTACTAATTATTGCACTGTTTCTAATTAAATAATCTACTGCTACTAATTTATTCTCCTACTACCAAACTATTTTATCATCAATATATTGCTCTGTTAAAATAATACTAGTTTCTTCTAAATTGCTTGCACTGCTATTTTTATGATTCTGATAAAATACTGCTACTTGCTATTTGCTGATACCAATAGATCTCTACTACTAATTTTCATATTGCTACCTATTAATCATCTGCCTAGTATTAATTAAGTGGCACTTATGCTACCTTAACTAATTCATATACTAAGTTAACTAAAATTATGTGTTACTTAAGAACCATGCCATACCTATACCATGATGCAAATACACGTGCTAGGAAAATGAAAAAGGAAAACAAATGGGACCCCTAAAACAAGAGACTCCCGCCCCTTAAAGGAAGTGGCTTAGGACGCCCACCTTGGATGTGTGGGGCGCGCGCCCTCCCCTTCATGTGGCCCCCACCTTTCCGTTTTGCAACTGGGGCGCTCGGTCCTTAGCTCTTGTGGCCCCCGTCACCTTTCAAAACTTTATCTTCTTCGTTATTTTTCCGAAATTCTGCACTTATGTGTTTTCTATAATTTGTGTCCGATCGATCTAATAAAACCAACACAACAACATAATAACAGCAACAATCGATCACAGCAACGACAACATATATTTTTTTTCATCAGCAATCAACATAACCATTCAATTTCATAAAATCAAACATCATAGAACCAATAATTTTTCATAGAATAAAATATATAGAATCGACAAACAATTCATGGTACAAATTTATACAACCCAACCCTACATGCGGTCTATCATATACCCGGTTATAGAGGTTGAACCCCACCCTTACCTTGTATTCGGAGTCCGCTCTAAAAAAATTCGGTCGAATTCTGCTTTGCCGCATCATCCAACTTTTTGTGCCTCTTTCCTCTTCTTCCTGGCTAAACCCTCGTACTCCATTTTTTCTCTTCTCTCTGCTACTTTGAAATTGCTCCCAAATGTTATGTTTCTGGTTTTTTTTCTAAAACCTAGGTAGTATTACCTCACTTCTCAGTTGGGCCAAATAACAAAATTATTCACGTGCAACATAACTCACTCAGCCCACTTAATTAATTAACATACTCCCTTATTACTCTATGTCTCCAATTCTCGGTTAACTTTCAATTTCTCGGAAAATTCCCAAAATACCGAATATTATTCTAATACTAAAAATATTAAAATTATCGAGTAAATATCGATCTGCTATCCCAAAATAATACCGACTCGGTCGCTCAAAATATGCCAAAATTCATTAAATATCAACATAATCCAAATTAAACATTGAATTGAAATACGAGCGTTACATATGCACTGAGCAACGTTGCAACCTTGTAAATCGGAGATATTAGTGATAATGCATCAAAGTGAGTATGTGAACAGGCTGCAATGACATGGGAGCAAGGCATACGATAGGCTTAAAATTGGCCGCAATCGCACCAATGATCTGGTATTAGGACCCGATACTCTTTTCTTGGCAGCCCTTAGTTGAGGTCAGTTGTTTCTTTGACACTGAAAATATGGCCATGGCGGTCGAATTCTATAACTCGATGGGTGTTGGCTTTGGCAGATTCTTGCTGCAAAAATTTCATGTAGATATTGTTATACAACTGCTATATCTGTAACACTGCATTCCACCGCTTACCTCTTGTCGCGAACAATGTTGCCACCCGAAAATAGGTTGCACTTACCAAAACGGTTACAGGTAGGTTTCATATGCCATTAAAGACGCCGTTCATCGATTCCACAAGATTTGTTTTCATGTGGCCCCACCTCGCCCCATTGTCGTACGACCTAGTCCACTTCTCTCTGTCAAGATTATCAATCCACCTCCCCCATCTGGATTTGACAATGTTATTTTGCGGCGGTAGTATTGAAATCCTGGTTGGTTTAAGACATACCCCGCATTCACCACACTGTTCTTCAGAAAGAATCCACTCTTGTATTGGAATCAATGTCTTTTTATGAAAATAAAGTGCTCATTTATTATTCAGAATTTTATTTCAAAATAAGCAAGTTTTCGTTATATAATACCAATATACCCCTATTTCTATCATAGTATTTTTTTAATATACTTATATTTTTTTTATTAAAAAAATTGAAGTCTATTGGCGTCATGTCTTATATGTAAATAAGGACGCCAATTGAATTAGTATTTTATATATAATATTTTTATTTTATTTATGTAATCTGTGGTTTTTTATGTAAATTTGATGTTATATACAGATTTATTTGCGCAAAAAAAATACGTAGATAAATTTGTAATTAATGTCAAATCTATAGGAAAATCCACAGATAATATAAATAAAATTAAAAAATATACAAAATGTCAATTCAATTGTCGTCCCCTATTTAAATAAAGAGGGGCGCCAATAATTTCTAAGTTTCAATTTTTCTTTTGAAAAGTAGATATATTAAAAAATATGTTGGAAAGATATGTATATTAGTATTATATATTAAATTTTCAGTTATTTGAAAAAAAATTCTTTTATTGAACTTCTCCAAAAAAATCTCATTTTACTTGGTTTTCAATTTAAATTCCAGACTACTTTACTTTAAAATGAAAAATAACTAGATTCATGTACGAGATGTACTTTTACTGGCACCTCCTCTTTATTTTTAAACTATGTTCGTGCTGGCCATAATCCCTTAGATCACCCATTATGAGATGGTCTGTTCTAGACCGAAACCTCTCGGTTGACCACACATTCATGTTTCTAGAATCTTTCCCTTATAATAGGACTATCTTATACTTAGCTGAAAAAGATTTCTGCCTCGAGCACATCCAACAATCCTCTGAATTTCACCGCTGAAAGATAGAGAGGTCCTTATTTCTCTCCCTTATTGTTGCGGCAAGAACATTGAGATTAAGTTGTTGATTAACTTAACTCACAAATAAATAGAGTGATCACCGATCTTTATTGTTTCCAAAGGAATGGGAAAAGAATGAATAAAACCCTCAGAAATTTTAAAACAAAACTAATAAAACAAATAGAAAAGGGTAGGGCGGTTAGTTATGCAAAGGGAATGTAGTGCTCTACATGAACCTCTTTTAAAATCTATGTCATTTCTAAAGCATTTTGTTTGCAAAGGATTTTGGAGAAGAGAAATGAAATTGTTTTTATGGTTTTTATTTATGCTCGACAAGACACTGAAACCTGTGCCTACTTACCCCTTGTGCGCAATAGGGAAGTCAAAACTTTTGTAGTTCTACTTACAAAGAAAACACGATGATTTGTTTTGATTGATTTTTAATGAAGAGATATGTTTTCTTATTTGAGTGTAAAACACAACATACTCTCTACAATTATGGGAAAATGAGAATTTGCATCATCTTAAGCATGGAGAATTTACATCTTGGACAACATCAACAAGTATATCTCAACATATAAGTGAAAAATATCAATCACTTTGCCATGTTTGTAGAAGTAGGATGGTTTGCAATCACTTCTAAAACAAGACTAATATCTAATCTTTCAAGAAAAAGCTTTTAAAAGAAAAGAGGGAACAAATGGCACACAAAGTTTGAATGAGTTTAATTTTTTTAATCTTTTTGAAATGGTTTGATATGCTTAAGATGTCTTCGCATTTAATCAAGAAAAAATTTGACGGACACTTAACAAAGTCAATGTTTATTATTAAAGGTTTTAAGTTTGAAAATAAGAAGGTTTTTGAAAAGAGGGAGAAGATTTTGAAATTTAAGAAGATGAGCAAGAGATGAATGCACTATCCTAAAGCATAAAATAAAAGCTAAGGACAAGAAAGATCTAACCACCAAAGAATCAAACACTTGACAATAAGTGAACATAAGATTTATTTTCCCTCGAATAACATTAATAACAAAGCATCGAATAAGCAAGCCATAAGAAGATGAATATCCCAAAGCATTAGATAAGAGAAAAGTATCAAGCTAAGCCATATGTATCAGATGAAATCCCAAGTGTCTCAGATGAAGTATGATATCAAATGAAGCTTAAGATTAAAGTGAATTTCTCATTGTATCAGATGAAAACTCGAAGTCACAGTTAACAATCCATGCATCAGGTAAAAACAAGAAAATAGATAGATAAAACCCAAGGTACCAAATGAAATCCTAAGGTCTCAACTAAAAGTCTCAAGCTTAGGTGGATGGTCCAGATGAATCTTAGGTCTCAGATGGAAAAGGATCTAACCTAAGTCCAAAAGTCCAAGTCTCCATAGCAAAGGATAGTAACCACAGTCCAAAGATTAAGAACCAATTATTTAGAGTTTTCCGTTATTAATGTTTAAAAACAAAAATAAAATTTCCAAATGGACAAAGGAAAAATAAGCATAAACATAAACATAACCATAAATAAATAGTAATGAAATGTAAAGTTAGCATAATAATATTGTTAGTTTGATTTTAACGATCAATCAACCGATTTGGAACAATTTAGCACTATATTAAGCAATCGTAGATGTACTTGTGTAGAAGTAGCATCTATGAGGCCGGTCAATAATAATTTATGTATCATATTTTTTAGAGAAGTGATTAAGATCATTTTCCTAAAACAAGTAGCGCAAGTAGAACCCAAGAGGGAGCAAGCACAAAGGCAATGAGATAGTGAAGGTTGAGAAAAATGCAAGAAAGGGGAGTTTGAATTGTGTTTTCTAAAAACTTTGATTATTTTAAAATTGATTTCAAAAGTTAAAAAGATAGTTCAAGGAAAGAAAGAAAAGAACACTTTCAGTTATCTAAGTTCACCTTAGAAAAGGCTAATCCTGTGCACCCGCCAAAGTAATTTCGCCTTAGAAAATGACTTAATCACTAATCTTGAAAGATTACAAACAACCTCTAAGAGTCTAGAAAGACACCTTAGCCCTCTCAAGTATACAGACTAACAATCTAGTCACCTGAGGAATACAAATCTCAAAAGATTTACAAATGATATGTTTATAGGATATTGCTTCTATAAACCAGATTGAAACATAAATAGTTTAGCTCAAATGTTAACACAATCAATGAGCAACAACTTTTGTGTTCATACAGATTCTTAGAAACTAGATTTCCCACAATGGAATGTTTAGCGCAGTTTATCTAAGAACTTTCTTTATCTCTTTTTCTCTTTTTTCTCTTTGAAGTTTATTTGCTGAGTTTGAAAATATTGCTTGAGTAGTTTTTTAGATCGACAACTTCTTCAAATGAGAGTGTTTCAAATATATAATCCCTTGAAAAGATGACCGTTGGAGAGGACAAGACAAATATTTCCTTGAATTAATGACTCTAAAAAGTCTTGGCAACTATGAGCACACAAATGGAAGAATCGTACAATACGTCTTGCAAAAATGGAAAATGTGATGTACTGTTGTACCATGTTGCTTCTTTTTTTAAGTTTCTGATAATCCTTCGGTTGTGATGTACTTCTTATTTGAATTAGAGAGTGTAGGGAGGAGATTAAGTAACGTAGACGTTCCAAGCGAGAGAATCCTTCATATACAGAAAAGAGGTATTTAGATTCAAGAGCAACAACCTATCTGAACGACGCCTTCTAATTTATAAACTGGAAGCAATAAGCGTTTCTAAGCTGAATTCTGGTATCTAAATAGACGCTTTGCATCAAAACATTTGTAGTTCCTTTTTTATGCCTTGTTCAACATTCTTAAAAACTGCTGAAGTTTCTTCAGAAATGAGATTAACAGTTCTTCTGATGTATGATGACGCAAATTCTGATGATCATCTTGACAACAATCCTAATCAACCAAAATTGTGAATCTGCACACTTAAGAAACTATTATAGTACAAATTGTTTCATACAATATATGTGTTTTTATCATCGATACTTAAAGATTGAATGCAGAACCAAATCTTGTTCTAAAAGATAGGTCCATTACTTCAATCATTCTCCAAGATGACTTAGGACAAACTTATCATCAATCCAAAGTACCTCAAATAATCTATGATCAAATGGAAGGTAGATTTGAATTGATGAAAATTCATCAATCATCAATCCAACCATCATGAACAAGATGGACATCCAATCATCCACTTGATCAAAAAAGAAAAAGAGAAGAAGAAAGAGATGGATAGAAAAAACCAAATTGGATCAACTTTGACCAAGTCATCATCAAGATCAATCACCTTTCTTGGTGGATTAAGGTCATAAACTAAATCAACACCCAAAGTCCATTGATATTGATGAGACTATTGGTTAACCAAGTCATGATCCAAGGCAACCAACAATTAACAACACAAAATGCATTATAATGCATAAAAAGGATTTTTAAAAGAAATTTTAAATGGAAAATAAAGCACAAAATGCTAATAATACATCTAAACATCAAACAAAAACCAAACAAAATCACCATAGGTCAGAAATAACCTTATGATCGTATATGAATTTTTTCAGATTTTTAAAATGCATGAAAAACAATTTTAAACTATTTAAAATACATGCAAAAGGAGAAAAAGAAATAAAATCCTAAAACATAAAATAAAATTATGAAAAAAATTACACTAAGTGTAAAACAATAAAAAATATTGTTGTGAATATTTTTGGAATGAATTGGAGGAAAAAACTAACTAAAATGATTTTAGAAAATTAAAATAATTAAAATGATTAAAAATACAATAAATTATTTTCAAAATCTGGAAAAAATCATAAATGTAGAAAATATTTTTAAAAGAATATAGAAAAAAATTTGAATCAAAAAGATTAAGAGAACTATTTTTAAATAATTTTGGAAGAAAAGTAAAAAAAAAAGAATTAAATCAAATAAAACAAAAAACTAACGGCTAGCACGCGTGGCATCACTTGATTGGATGAAGAATTAATTTTTGCTCCAGAAGGCGCATAGTACTTCATCTTCAACCTCTGAAACCCTCGATTTGGCAACATGATGTACTGGAATTTTAAGCTCAAACACTCATGGTGCATGCTTCAACATCCTTCATCGTTCATGTCTCCATGCTTAAGATCACTTTATTTTATCTGAGCATGGAGTATTTTGCAAAATACATAGAAACCCTAAGACTTTCAAAAAAAATTAATCGACAAAGATAACTAATAAATTCCAGTTAGCTTAGGGGAAATGATCAAGGGAACAAGACGAAGAGAACTGTATTGAGTTTGAGTGAAAAGGAAACTCATATCTACCTTTCCCAACTAAGCTTCATAATCTAAAAATGATGGAATCGAAGGTGCACTTAGAGGTCACGACAAACATCTGTAATAGTTGGATTAGATTCAGATGAGGCCGTTGATGAGTTCTAGGCAAAGAGATTGAGTTTAAATGAAGAGGAAATGAGGTTTCGATCTTCTGGTTTTTAGAGATTTTGTGCTTCAAAGTGGCAGAGGTTTTTTGGATGTTCAAGCTTGGTTTTTTGCGTAGAATGACACTCTATTTATGAGCGAATGTCTAAGGTCATGGTACGTGTGAGAAGTGCTCTTCAATCGTGTGAAACAAGTTGGAAATTTCAAGATCACCTCCTTGTAATAATTGGGCATGAAATGTGTGACTTGAACACTCTTCATGTCGTTTTATTTCATTGTGAGATGTATTTTATTGTTAGGAGAAAGTTTGCACATGATTTGGGTGGCCCAAAGTGAAGAATGCACGTGCTTGCTAATTATAGGTCATGAGCAGAACAAAGTTCAGGTCACCATGTTCATTCTTAGGCAATATAAAATTCTCTCGTGCATTTTGTGATCTTTCTTTTTCCAAATGGTGCTTTCATAGCATGGAAGACAATGCAAAAAGAACCAACTCAAAAGGATAAGTGAGTCAAAATGAGAAGCTTGGAAAGTTGAGATTTTACCACTGGATTATAGGTCAGTCATTGTGTCAACCATGTTACGGACCATGTTGTGTGCACAAATGGCCTAAAGTCCATAGAGAAATTCAAGGTGCTTAGAGGCATAATTGATGTTTGATGTAACACCCCGAATTCTAGATTAATTATTTACTTAATTAATTTCGCATGAATATATGAGTCGTCGTGAAGTATTCGATATATATGATGCTTTGGTGTTTTTGTATGAGCCATTATGAGGATTCATAATGTTTTGATGAATAAGATTGTTATGTGATGTTTATGTAAGTTATTGTGAAACATTTGAATATGTAATGTTATGTTGAGTTCTTATGATGGTTTGTGATGATCTGTGATGTTTGAGGGTATGATGACTTATGTGATGTTTTGATGATTCATGTGATTTTGTGGTGATTTGTGTGATGCTTAGGTGTATTGAGGGATTTTGAAGTATTTTAGAATAATTTATAATAATAAGTGGAATTATTTTAATTAGTAAAATAGACTTTTGGAAAATTTGGTCAACTATGGACTTTTGAAGATAAAAATCATTAACATATGATTTTTGAAGCCATTTGATCAAGAAAAATCAAGAAAATAAATAAAGAATAAAAAGTCAACAAAAGTAAAAGTTGGAAAGTTCAAAGACTT
Organism: Vicia villosa; assembly: GCF_029867415.1. Taxonomy (NCBI): domain Eukaryota; kingdom Viridiplantae; phylum Streptophyta; class Magnoliopsida; order Fabales; family Fabaceae; genus Vicia; species Vicia villosa. The sequence goes on along the minus strand of NW_026705208.1, from coordinate 872,928 downwards.
ATAAAATTTCTAAGTGTTTTTCAAGTATTTTAGCCATAACTTCATGTGCAAGTAACTTCAAAATTCAAGTTTGAACTAAAAAATCTTCCAACATGAACGTTGTAGATCTTGATCCATGCAACAACTTTGTCACAAACAACTTTTTCCCAAAAAATGGATCATTTGAGAGTTATGGGATCATGAGGTTTCATACAAAAGACTTAGAAAATTTCTAAGTGTTTTAAGCTAGTTTTTCCCTAACTTCATGGACATTTTCACCAAGATGAATCTGAAGGGGGACCAAAGACCAAAGTTGAAGAGTGTTTCTAGAGCTTCCCAAAGAGAACATTAGCACAAGATTCCAATGATTGAGAGATATGAATTTGTGAATAGGGCACCATAACACTTGATTTTAAGCCATTTCATGAAGAACCAATTTTCAAACTTTGACCCAAATGTGTATGAACCTTGCTTGCAGTGTAACACCATATTTCTACCCAGTAATTATAAAGAAAACCAGAGTATAAAAAATTTAAAACATTAGAATAGGATGTCATATTTTCTTTGAAAACAACAAAACATGCTAAAGTTAAACAAGTTGATACATAACACTTATATACGGTTGAACTAAAGTAAACTTCATAAATATCAAATTTGCATTTTAATACACAGTGGAAAAATAATCATATTCATGTTATCAAAACATTTTACATCCAATCATAACAACCAAACATTCATCCCTTCCAGAGTGTTACATATCAAAGCATGACCCAAGTCGACGTAAACAACGGAAGATTAACATCTTCCAAGCTACTCTGAAAGCGCACTAATCTTCTTAACCTACGTGTTACCAACATAGGGGTAGCATTCAAACAGAAGGGGTGAGATATCTATCAATATAATTGAGGTTATGGTAAATAATATATTAGAGTTAGATCATCTTAAAACTACCACATCGCGGTATTATCATCACAAATCGTTTCACATCATCATATATTCAACAAACAATTCTATTCACGATTCATGTCACAACATTTCACATAAATTCATACTCGTGCAATTTAGAATGAGACTTTAACAATGCACATGCATGTGGTACCCATGGCTTTAGCCCCCATCGCCAATTACCAATTAATAGAGGCATTAAGGAAGGCATAAGCCTTCATCACAGTTTGCCAATCCAGGACGTCATAAATTATGCAAATGTATGTGACTCGATGAATGCAACATCACATACTCAACAACAATAAAACTCGTCGCAAAGCATACACCTATATCACTGTTTTTACCAATAAATAGAGGTAAATTATCAAAATCTCATCATCGCAGGTTTATTATGACAAACACTTTCATCTTCGTCACAACATCATCACAACAACAGCACAACAATATCAATTACATCTCAGAAATCAAAACAACATTGTCATAACGATATAATAAACAGGTACTACAACTTCGCGTTATCAACAACGACTTATCAAGCGGTTCAATTCTACCCGCCACTCCACCTATTTACATTAACTAGATAATACAGCGTGTCGACTAAATTATACTACGACCGTCCCGCATAATTATTCAGACAGTTGTCAATTAATTATTGGCTAAAAGTTCTTATTTATTTCACTGATAACTACTATATAATTACTTCTGGTAACTCATCCTAATAACACTATTATTTTACCGACGTTAACTTCCACCATTTTTCTGCTACATTACTACGGATATTTTCTACCAACTTACTTGTATTTTCTACTCTGCTACATTAGCTAGTATTACTGTCAACTACTTCATACAAACAGTGCTATTGTTTTACTGTCGAATAGGTACCTTACTAACTCTCACCATTTATTAATATTACTATATTGTTCTTCTATTAACATCTCAATTAATTAATGTTACTAATTATTCAACTATTCATTTACTCAATGTCTCTAAGGTTATTCAACTATTTATTCCAGATACTATATTGTTTTCCACTTACCTAATGTGCTTCCATTACCAACCATCACCATATATAAATAGGAGGGATTTTCTAATACTACATGTTACCTTATATAATAATGGATCTTATATAATAATGAAAAAGTATTAGATTAAGTGGCACCCATTACTACGAGCTAAATGAAAATATTATGGAAAATTGGTAACCTTAAGCATACAGGGAACCCGTCCCAGCTTCATGGCCCCAATCTCAACTTATGGGGTGCCCACCCCACATGGTGTGGCCCCCGTCCCTTATTTTCTCTACATGGAGCGCCCACCCCACTATGTGTGGCCCCCACCCCTCTATTTTTTTCTCAGGGGCGCCCACCCCACTCATGGTGGCCCCGCCCCTTATTTCTTCTCCTTCCTCCATTAATTTCCAGAGTAATTTCCAGAACCGTCCGACACTCAATTTCCAGAAAATTACCAACACAGCATCAAAGAGATTCAACAATATAGCATCATAAAAATTCATCGATTCAAATTTATCAGGAATAATTTCAATTCACCAAAGTCACAAACAACGCAATTAATCAATATATTCATCATAGCAGCAAAAACTCATATTCCAATTTTTCCAGAAAATTAAATAGCAGCAAACACACAATTACACAAACGCAGAGATACAAATTATAACCCCGAAACCCCATATACGGTTCATCATATGCCTATTTATAGAGAAAAAACCCCACCCTTTTCTTGGATTGGAGACCGTTCTATTTCACTGATTAGTCTCTAAAATTCTCCGATTGAATCCTCTTGCCCTTTGCCTCTTCTTCCACTTTTCCTCTTTTCAGCAACTTTTCACGATCTCTTCCATTTCTCCCGAAAACCCCTATTCTATTTTGTCTGATAAAACCTATCTTCCTCTACTACCACTTCTAATTTCCCTTTTTATTAATCATGACCAAATAATACTATTTTTCTTAGATGGCCTACATTCACACCCCACTATTACTACTACTATCACTGTGAGATATTGGATCGAACTCTAGTATGATCGAAGGGTAGCTTCTTGGTTTGATAGGATTAAGCATGAAGTCGAAGGTTGTTCACATGCTTGTGTCGAAGATGCTAGGGTTGTTAGCATGTTAAATTAGGTTTAGTGTTTAAACCCTAATTTGTTAAGTTAGCTTGTGTAATGGGCCTTGTGGAAAAAGCCCATTAGTTAGTATGTTAGGATTTATTATAAATATCATACTAGTCTCTCATCATTGCAACACAGCAAATCCTAATTTAGGGTAAGAGAGGTTATTTGTTATTCTAGTAAACTTGTCATCTTGTTTTCTAAGAGAAAGTAAAAGAATAGCAGTTATAACAAATTCTCGTGGTCTTCTTCTTTATTCTTCCCTTGCATTATACTTTGTTCTTGGCATTGAATTCACAACAAATTGGTGCGGTGAGCGTGGAGAAGATGCCTTCAACAAAGTATGAGATTGAAAAGTTCACCGGAGTGAATGATTTTGGTCTGTGGCGCTTGAAGATGAAAGCTCTAGTGGTTCAGCAGGGTTGCTTGGAAGCGTTAAAGGGAGAGGCAGCCATGAATGCAGAATTAACGACATTGGAGAAGACGAATATGATCGAGAAAGCACATAACACAATTCTGTTGAGCCGTGGTGATAAGTTTCTCCGGCAGGTATCAAAGGAGACGACGGCATCAGGGTTTTGAGTGAAACTTAAAAGTTTGTACATGACCAAATTGCTGGTAAATCGACTGTACCTGAAGAAAGCTTTGTATTCATTCAAGATGATTGAAGACAAAGTGTTTGCTGAACAATTAGATATGTTCAACAAGCTGATTCTTGATCTTGAAAATATTAATGTGAAGATCGATGATGAAGATCAAGCGCTGTTACTATTGTGCGCTTTGCCTCGATCACATGCTGACTTCAAAGAAACTCTCCTGTATGGAAGGGAGTCCCTGACCTTTGAAGAAGTTCAATCAGCCCTGTATTCTAAGGACTTGAATGAACGAATAGAGCATAAACCTTCAACTGTTGGTGAAGGTTTGGCTGTTAAGGGCAAATTCTTGGGAAATAATGGCAAGTTCGACAAGAAGAAGGGCAAAAGCCAGTCGAAGTCTTATAGTGGCGAAGCATCTGGCATTCGATGCTATCATTGTAAGAAGGAGGGTCACACAAGAAAGGTGTGCCCTAAACGTCTGAAAGATCATGTAGATAAGGATAATGGCAATGCAGCCATTGTTCAAGATGATTTTGAATCATCTGATGTCTTTGTGGTTTCGAGCAGTGACTCTAGGAAGGAGTGGATTATGGATTCAGGTTGCACTTGGCACATGACTCCAAACAAAGACTTCTTCGAGGAATTATGGTATCAAGATGGTGGATCAATATTGCTATGAAACAACAAGGCTTGCAAGATTGCAGGTATTGGATCTGTAAGATTCAAGCTCCATGATGAGTCAATAAGGTTGTTGACTGAAGTCAGGTATGTTCCTGATTTGAAGAGAAATCTGCTTTTTCTTAGGGAAACAAAATCTGCTTGGTGGAGACAAAGTCGAAAAGCTGAAGTTTTGTGAACCCTGCGTACTTGGAAAATCTTGCAGAGTGAAGTTCAACAAAGACAAACAAAGAACACTTCGATCCCCTGATTACATCCATGCTGATCTTTGGGGGCCTGCAAGGTGTCCATCACATTCAGGAGCAAGGTATTTTCTATCCATAGTTGATGATTATTCCAGGAAGTTATGGGTATTCATCCAGAAGACTAAGGATGAAACTTTTGAGAATTTCAAAAGTTGGAAGACTCTGGTTGAAAATCAGACTGACAGAAAGGTCAAGAGGTTGAGAACCGACAATGGCCTTGAATTTTACAACGAGGCATTCGACAATTTTTGTGCTGCCTCTGGTATTGCAAGGCACTGAACTACTGCAGGGACTCCACAGCAAAATGGTTTGGCTGAAAGGTTTAATCAAACTATTTTGGAGAGAGTCAGATGCATGTTGACTAGTGCCGTATTAAAGAAGGGTTTTGGGCTGAGGCTGTTTCGACAGCAACATATCTGATAAATAGATGTCCTTCGACAGCATTAGATATGAAGACACCTGAAGAAGTTTGGTTAGGATATCCACCAGATCTCGACAAACTCAGAGTATTTGGCTGCATAGCCTATGCTCACATTAGGAAAAACAAGGTCCAACATAGAGCTATTAAATGCATGTTCATGGGATACCCTGATGGAGTCAAAGTCTATAGGCTATGGTTCCTAGAGCCAGGTCACGGGAGGTGTATCACCAGTCGAGATGTAGTTTTCAATGAAGCTGAGATGGCTTTCAAGAAAACTGATGATGATGATGATGATGGTCGAATTGCAGAAGAGCTGGAACAGGTAGAGATTCCTGTTGAGGTGGAGCAAGTTGATGCTGAATTGCATATTCCATATGAAGTCGAAGAAGAAGCAGAAGATGCTGAGGAAGTTGAGGAAACTGTCGATGACTACCTATTGTCGAGAGATAGGTCGAGAAGAGTCATCAAGCCACCTTAGAGACTTTGGGTATGCATGTCGTATAGCTTATGCCTTAATATCTGCAAGTGAGGTTCTAGACAAAGAACCTAGAGACTATAAGGAAGTTATGAGGAGTCGAAATAAGATTGAATGGCTGAAGGCCATGAATGATAAGATGAAATCTCTTCATGATAATCACACTTGGGAACAGATCAAGAAACCTGCCAGGGCAAGGTTAGTCAGCTGTAAATGGATTTTCAAAGTAAAGGAAGGAATTGAAGGAGTGACGTCGAAAAGATACAGGGCAAGGTTGGTCGCAAGGGGTTTCACTCAGAAAGAAGGTGTCGACTTCAATGATGTGTTTTCTCCTATTGTGAAGCATAGGTCCATTTGAATGTTGCTTGCCATGGTGGCACAGTTCGACCTTGAACTGGAACAGATGGATGTGAAGACTGCGTTCTTGGTGATCTAGATGAAATAATCCTGATGAGGCAACCTGAAGGGTATTTCGAAAAAGGGAAGGAATATTATGTGTGCAAGCTAAAGAGATCTTTATATGGGCTGAAACAATCTCCTCGACAGTGGAATAGGAGATTTGACAAGTTCATGGCACGCATAGGTTTCATTAGAAGTCAGTTCGACCACTGTGTTTACTTCAGATTTCGACCTGGTAATTCATTTGTTATTTTGTTGCTTTATGTGGATGATATTCTCATAGCAAGCAACAATGTCAAAGATGTGATGAGGGTGAAGGCTGAACTCAACAAGGAGTTCGATATGAAGGATCTGGGAGCTGCTTCCAGGATTCTTGGAATTGACATTCGAAGAGATAGAAAGAAGTCGAAGTTATGCTTATCTCAAGAGGCATATCTACGAAAGATTCTCGAAAGGTTTGGTATGTCAAATTCGAAGCCAGTTGTGACTCCGACAAACCCTCAATTCAAGCTGAGTATTGATTAGTGTCCCAGTACTGATGTTGAAAGAACTTATATGAGTAGCATCCCATATGCTAACATAGTTGGTTCTTTGATGTATGCTATAGTCTGTACTAGACCCGACATAGCATATGCAGTAAGTCTTGTAAGCAAGTACATGGCGAATCCTGGAAAGGCTCATTGGCAAGCATTGAAGTGGATTTTAAGGTACATAAACGGATCTCTGAACAAGGTCCTAATTTATGGTGGAGCCTTGGGTGAAGATAGTAAAGCAGTAATCGAAGGATATGTCGACTCTGATTATGCAGGTTGTATGGATTCTAGAGAGTCTATTTATGGATATGTTTTCACCATGTTTGGCACAACAATTAGTTGGAAAGCAACACTTTAGAAGGTTGTTGCTCTATCAACCACTGAAGCGGAGTATATTTCCATAACTGAAGCTGTGAAAGAAGCATTGTGGCTTGAAGGTTTTTCTAAGGAGCTAAAACTTCAAGGTAAAGGTATCACTGTTAAATGTGATAGTCAAAGTGCAATACACCTGTCGAAGAACTCAACCAATCATGAACGAACTAATCACATTAATGTGAGGTTGCATTTCGTCAGAGGAGTAATCGAGCGTGGAGAAGTCCAAGTGCTGAAGGTTTCGACTGAGGACAATGCTGCTGATATGATCACAAAGACATTGCCAAGTTGCAAGTTTTTCCACTGTATGCAGTTGATAAAGCTGCATGAAGAAAGCTAGTTTTTTCCATTGACGTTGTAGAGTTAGGTCCAAGGTGGAGATTTGTGAGATATTGGATCGAACTCTAGTATGGTCGAAGGGTAGCTTCTTGGTTCGACAGGATTAAGCATGAAGTCGAAGGTTGTTCACATACTTGTGTCGATGATGCTAGGGTTATTAGCTTGTTAAATTAGGTTTAGTGTTTAAACCCTAATTTTTTAAGTTAGCTTGTTTATTAAGTTGACTTCTGTAATGGGCCTTGTGGAAAAAGCCCATTAGTTAGTATGTTAGGTTTTATTATAAATAGCATACTAGTCTCTCATCATTGCAACACAAAAAATCCTAATTTAGGGTGAGAGAGGTTATTTGTTATTCTTGTAAACTTGTAATCTTGTTTTCTAAGAGAAAGTAAAAGAATAGCAGTTATAACTAATTCTTGTGTTCTTCTTCTTCCTTGTTCTTTATTCTTCCCTTGCATTATACTTTGTTCTTGGCATTGAATTCACAACAATCACAATATAAGCCCATAAAAATAGTCTTATAATTCTCTTAACATAATTACTAGTATTACTCAACCAAATTAATCAACTAATAATTAACATAACAACACACATCAACAATTCTTTAACGCAATAATTTATAACATATAATTCAAAAATATTTAATTAAATAATTAATTAAATATCGGGGTGATACAACTCTCCCCCACTTAGGATATTTTCGTCCTCGAAAATCTTACTCGATACCACAACTCTTAACGCAAACTTCGCATCTAACTTCTCAGTTCTCAAGTCATGCTTGGTGACTCTTTGATCACTACATTTTTGCCATAACAACAACTTGATACGATTCAAATCCAACACACACATACTAATCGTTACTAACTTGTCAATCACTCAACATTATCCTGACATATCATCCTTTGAGGTAGTAACAACCATAACACATTCATTTCCAACACCGGAATACCTACACAGTTTTCATTCCTGTATACATGTCGCTCATCAACAACATGCTAACAACTCTCTCACCTCGGCGTATCACTCTTATAGTGACATCAACATAGCTAACCTTCTGGACTTCTTCATTTCATAGGGCATCATTCTTCGTTATATATGAAAATCACTAACAACATTTTAACAAAATCATTATAACACTATACCGTATCAACTCAAATTCATCGAATACATACTCATTAACTACGTACAACCACAATAATATACTTACTACTTCAGCAAGTACTCAATAGAATTATAATGCTTTGGCACGACATCCATAAATTACAACCCACCAAATCAAACATTAAAATCAAGACATATCTTTTATGTTGGCTTCTGACATATTAATCCTTTACTTCCCACGAGTAGTACGCATAACAACTCCGCCACTGATCAGTGCATTTTAATGCACGTTCTTCCATGTTTGTACTCAAGCATTTCTTCGGTTTGTTTTATTTATTTTTATGTTTTAATATGTTTTTATATTTTATTTTATTTTGCACTTATTTGTTTTTCGTATTAATTTTTCAGCATTAACAGCCTGCACGAATAAATTCATAACTGGAGCTTGGAGTATCGGATTAAAGCGTTCTACCAGTCGTTAGAAAGCTAAGAAAAAGATCTACGATTTTTGTTCAGAAGTTAGAAGCAAATTCGGATTCCAACAAGGCCAGAAAACTCGTACAAGCTGCTGCATTATTTTTTGTATTTTGTTTGGGTTAGTTGTATTGGGCCTGGATCACACATTTGACCCAGTTAAGTTGTGAAACGGGTCGTGCTAATCTCTCCTACGGTAGCAGCCGAAAAAAACAATAGTTTTAGTCACCATTCAGGATTTTTCACGATCATCCATCACTATTCACGGAATTTTCGAAGCTTTTGTACGATCCCATGGCGAACTAATCCTATTGAGTTGATCTGCTGTAATTCGGATTCCAAGACTTGAGGTTAATATTATTTTGCAATATAATTACTATTCATATCAATCTTATTTTGTGTCATTCGTTTGCTTAATCCGAATTATCATAGAATAACATTGTTCATTCGATTGTTTTATGTTTCCTGAATTTATATGCGTTATATCGTCTGCTTAATTCGTTATTCCGCTAATTGTTGAACCGTTTGCTTAATCCGGTGAAAGAGGATCATAATTCTTATAATTCCATTCTCGCTTGTTGAATGTTTTTGTGCTTCGAATGTGAATAAAATCCGCAGAATTATATTTATCGATGATAGTAGGAACCGAAAGAGCAGATTAGCTTAACTCTATAATCACTTATTTTCAAAACAGCTTATTTTATAATCACTTTTTATAATCCTTTTTTTTTCCGACCAAACCAACCCCCCCTTAATCGATTTAGCTTTTAGTTAATAAAAATCAAGAATCCTTGCGATACGACTCGAGCCATTGTCGCTATACTACGTTTTACAAAATACTCGTTTTTGATCCGCGCGCGACAGCGGATCAAATTGGCGCCGTTGCCGGGGATTCTTGTGAATATTAACTGATATTAGAGTCTTAGGTGTAGTGTTTTTGTGTTTTGGCCATAGGTTCCTCACGGTTTCGGCCATAACGCCTTTTAAGTCGAAAAATCGGTTTTTGGACAAATTTCACCGTTTCGAAAATCTGTCCCGACAGTTACGTGAGCAGTTACGTGACAAATTTTTCAAATCGCGAAAAAAGCCTTTTTACTATTTTTAATGATTTATTTTCTGTTTTCATAGAGTCGAAAAATTCCGAAAAAAATATCAAAATTCTATTTTTACGTCATTAGATTATTTTCGGTGTCAGTTTAATTTTTTGAATTATTTTTAATCGATTTGCTTCATTGTGTTTGTTTTAGGGACATAGTTGGCATTTTCACGATTGTTGCTGCGTTTGCTGTGCACTAGTCCTGGCTACTAGGTCTTCCTGTCCTGAACTTGTTGCTTTTGATCCTGAGGTAGAGAGAACCTTGCACACACTTCGTAGAGCAGGCCAGGCTAACAATAGTTCACCTTCACCGACCATAGCTGAGTCTGATTCTGAGTCTGATTATTTGCATAATTTGTTTGATTCTGATTCTGAACTTGCTTTTGAAATGGCTGAAAATAGAACTCTAAGGCAACTTGCAGCCCCTGATGTTAATTATAATGGCTTGTGTATTGAATATGATGCTGTTGCTGTTCCTTTTGAATTAAAATCGGGTTTAATACACTTGTTGCCAAAGTTTAATGGTCTTGCAGGTGAAGATCCACACAAACATTTGAAGGAATTCCAGGTGGTGTGCTCTACACCATTGAAGCCTGAAGGGATCACTGAAGATCATATCAAACTTCGTGCTTTTCCTTTTTCTTTGCAGGGTGCAGCTAAGGACTGGATATATGATCTTGAACCGAATTCAATCACAAGCTGGAATGCTCTGAAGAGAGTGTTCTTGGAGCGATACTTTCCTGCCTCTAGAGCTGCTTCAATCCGAAAAGAAATATGTGGCATTAGACAAGACAACGAGTCATTGGCTGAATATTGGGATAGGTTCAAGAAGTTAGTTTCAAGCTGTCCTCAACATCAGATTACCGAGCAACTTCTCATTCAGTACTTTTACGAGGGGTTGTTACCTATGGATAGAAACATTCTTGATGCTGCTAGTGGTGGAGCACTTGTTGACAAAACTCCAGCTGCTGCCAGATCCCTCATTGAAAATATGTCCTTAAATTCCCAGCAGTTCACCACTCGAACCAATTCTGTCCAGACCAAGGGTGTACATCAAATTCAAGGTTCCTCGAACAGAGCTTTAGAAACCAGACTTGATGAGCTGACCGCTTTAGTCAAACAACTTGCAGTAGCGAAACCTCAAACAGCAACTGTATGTGGCATTTGTACAGCTCATAATCATCCCACTGATACTTGTCCTCTTCTGAAAGATGATACTGTTACCGAGCTGCCTCAAGCTTATGCAGCCAACCTTTACAACCAGAACAGGTACAACAACACTCCTGACTTGTCCACCAACAAATATCACCCCAATTGGAGGAATCATCCCAACCTTCGATATGGAAATCAGCAGCCTTCCCAACAACAGCTCACCGTTCCATTACCCCAGCCACATCACACTCCTCCAGCCACTACTTCCGGACCATCCCTTGAAGATCTTGTTAAACAAATGGCCGTGAACAACCTTCAGTTTCAACAAAGAACCGACACTAGCATTCAGACCTTGACCACACAGATGGGACAACTTGCTACTCAAATAAATAATATGCAAGCTCAAGGTTCGAACCAACTTCCAGCACAAACTGTTGTCAATCCGAATGGTAATGCTAATGTGAGCGCTATTTCTTTGAGATTCGGAAAGGTTACAGAACCAGCCCCTGAAAAAAATTAAAAAATCATTGAGGTAACTTCTGAACTTTCTTCTTCTGAACCTCCTCCAGCTGAGCTTTCTTCTCCTTCTTCTGTTGTGGTCGGAACTGAAAAAAATAAAGAAAATGAGTATGTGCCACCAGTTCCTTTCCCACATAGAGTTCTGAAAAATAAAAGAATTGAGGAGGGAGACAAAGAAAAAGAAATTCTGGATATGTTTAGGAAAGTAGCGGTAAACATTCCGCTTCTTGATGTGATTAAGCAAGTTCCAAGGTATGCAAAGTTTCTGAAGGATTTGTGTACAAACAAGAGAAAAGTAAAAGGAAGTGACAGAGTCAACTTGGGAAGAAGCATCTCTGCTTTCATTCAGCCCGAACAAAGTGTTTCGGCCATCTCTCAGGTCTTGCCACAAAAGTGCAAAGACCCGGGAACTTTTACTATTCCTTGTACCATCGGGGATAAGAAATTTGATAATTGTTTGCTTGATTTAGGAGCGGGCATTAATGTTATGCCTACTTCTATTTATAATAACCTTTGTCTTGGTCCCATGCAGCATACAGGTTTAATCGTTCAACTGGCGAACAGGAGCAATGCACGTCCCACCGGCATAGTGGAAGACGTCCTCGTTCAAGTTAACGATTTAATTTTTCCTGCAGATTTTTACATTCTGGACATGGAAGGAGAAACTAAGTCAAGCAGAGCTCCCATCATCTTAGGCAGACCGTTCATGAAAACGGCGAAGACAAAAGTTGATGTTGATGATGGAACCATGTCCATGGAATTTGGTGACATCGTCGCAAAGTTTAATATCTTCGATGCCATGAAACACCCTGTGGAGGAGCATTCGTTTTTTAATATTGAGTTGATTTCTGAATTAGTTGATGAGCAGTTGCTTCTTTTGCATGGGATTACACCTTGGTTTGCTGACATTGTTAATTTTCTTGTTGCTGGTGTTTTTCCTACAGGTGCATCTAGATCACAGGTTCACAAACTCAAAAGTGATGCCAAATATTATGTTTGGGATGATCCATATCTATGGAAGTTTGGTAGTGATCAGGTAATCAGGAGATGTGTCTCCGACAATGAGATTGAATCTATTTTAAAATTTTCTCATGCATCTCAAGTCGGCGGACATTTCGGTCCTCAAAGGACTGCAAGAAAGGTCCTTGATTCAGGCTTCTATTGGCCAACTATTTTTAAGGACGCTTTTGAGATTTATCGCACTTGTAAAGAGTGCCAGATAGCAGGTACCAACATCACTCGCAAGAGTGAAATGCCTCAACAGCCTATGCTTTTCTGTGAGGTATTTGATGTATGGGGGATCGATTTCATGGGTCCCTTTCCTGTATCATTTGGTTTCCTTTACATTTTGCTTGCTGTTGACTATGTTTCAAAGTGGGTGGAAGCTATCCCCACTAGGACTAATGATTCTAAAGTTGTTGCAGAGTTTGTCAGGTCTAATATCTTTTGCAGGTTTGGAATACCGCGAGCTATCATAAGTGACCAAGGCACTCATTTCTGTAACCGCACCATGGAAGCCTTACTCCGAAAGTATGGAGTTGTGCACAGAGTCTCTACTGCATATCACCCACAGACTAATGGGCAAGCTGAGATCTCCAACAGGGAGATCAAACAGGTTTTAGAGAAAATGGTGCAGCCAAACAGGAAAGACTGGAGCCGTCGTCTAGAAGACGCACTTTGGGCTCAAAGGACAGCTTTCAAGACACCCATTGGGATGTCTCCTTATCGACTTGTTTTTGGTAAGGCGTGTCATCTTCCTGTTGAGATAGAACACCGTGCTTTTTGGGCAGTGAAGAGTTGTAATCTGGAGATGCAACAAGCAGGTATTGAAAGAAAACTCCAATTGCAACAGTTGGAAGAGCTTAGATTAGAGGCTTATGAGAGCTCTAGGATTTATAAAGAAAAAACTAAGCACTTCCATGATAAAATGATTTCTAGGAAGGAATTTTCTGTGGGCCAACAGGTTTTACTGTTTAACTCCCGCCTTAAGCTAATGGCTGGGAAACTTCGATCCAAATGGATTGACCCCTTTGTTGTTACTAATGTTTTCCCTCATGGTGCAGTAGAAATAAAAAGTGCAGGTACTGACAAAGTCTTCAAGGTTAACGGGCAACGGCTGAAGTTATTCCATGAAAGTCCGGTGCCTGAAGATGTCAGCATAGAGGAGCTTTCTTTAGAAGCACCTGACTACACTGCAACTTGATCAGGGAGTCCTTCTTTCCTTCTCTCTACTTTATTAGTAATGTCTTTTCATTGAGGACAATGCTTAGTTTAAGTGTGGGGGAGGAAATTGTGTGTTTTATTTGTTTTTTTGTGTGTGTTAGTATTTTGTTTAATTTCAATAAAAAATGCATCTTCTTGAAAGTTTTAGGCTACACATTGATTTGAGTCGGGTTTGCGGAGACTTGGGAAAAATTCACAAGATCGGTATCGTTCTAACACCGTAAGTCTCCTGCATACGGAAATTGATTTGAATTTGTTATTATGTTTTAGCCTTAATTTCTCATTCTTTGACAACTCTTGAGTAGTTTATTTCAGCAGTCGGCACCATCTCTCACACACTTTACGCAGGAAGCCGATGAATATAAGTGAATGTTCCGAAAAGAAAAGAAAAAAAGAGAAAAGAAAAAGGTAATACACCTTCTAAGTTTGGTGATCCTCACCCGGTCACTTAACCCAACGGTTGTGTAATCTTCAAAAAAAAAAGTTTTCAAAACTCTTTGTTAGTTGGTTCAGCGGTTTCTGGTGCTGAACTTGGTAGGGAGGATTACGGTCCGATCCCCCGCAACTACATCTGAGTAAGCAAAGGGTTATGCCACGCAAGTACCGGAACCCCGTGCAAAAGGATCAGAATCACTAACCGGTTGTCCTACTATAAGTGTGTGGAGATAACGGGCTTAATGTGATTGCGCCATAATGAAAAGAGCAAAAAGGGGATGAGTAAGTTAGGCTATGGTATAATAATATGATTTGAATTGGTTTGTGTATTTAGGAGCCTTATGTCTGCATATCTGTGGTTAGTGTTCTTACGATGTCCTTAGTGTGCAAGATTAGTACCTGTCGATGCAAACTTACCCGAAGAAGATTTGTAGCCTAGGATGAGTAATTGTTGATGTATTTCTGCTTTCTTTTCATTTTGCTCGGAGTGCAAAAGTTCAAGTGTGGGGGAATTTGATCAGTGCATTTTAATGCACGTTCTTCCATGTTTGTACTCAAGCATTTCTTCGGTTTGTTTTATTTATTTTTATGTTTTAATATGTTTTTATATTTTATTTTATTTTTGCACTTATTTGTTTTTCGTATTAATTTTTCAGCATTAACAGCCTGCACGAATAAATTCATAACTGGAGCTTGGAGTATCGGATTAAAGCGTTCTACCAGTCGTTAGAAAGCTAAGAAAAAGATCTACGATTTTTGTTCAGAAGTCAGAAGCAAATTCGGACTCCAACAAGGCCAGAAAACTCGCACAAGCTGCTGCATTATTTTTTGTATTTTGTTTGGGTTAGTTGTATTGGGCCTGGATCACACATTTGACCCAGTTAAGTTGTGAAACGGGTCGTGCTAATTGCTCCTACGGTAGCAGCCGAAAAAAACAATAGTTTTAGTCACCATTCAGGATTTTTCACGATCATCCATCACTATTCACGGAATTTTCGAAGCTTTTGTACGATCCCATGGCGAACTAATCCTATTGAGTTGATCTGCTGTAATTCGGATTCCAAGACTTGAGGTTAATATTATTTTGCAATATAATTACTATTCATATCAATCTTATTTTGTGTCATTCGTTTGCTTAATCCGAATTATCATAGAATAACATTGTTCATTCGATTGATTTATGTTTCCTGAATTTATATGCGTTATATCGTCTGCTTAATTCGTTATTCCGCTAATTGTTGAACCGTTTGCTTAATCCGGTGAAAGAGGATCATAATTCTTATAATTCCATTCTCGCTTGTTGAATGTTTTTGTGCTTCGAATGTGAATAAAATCCGCAGAATTATATTTATCGATGATAGTAGGAACCGAAACAGCAGATTAGCTTAACTCTATAATCACTTATTTTCAAAACAGCTTATTTTATAATCACTTTTTATAATCCTTTTTTTTTTCCGACCAAACCAACCCACCCCTTAATCGATTTAGCTTTTAGTTAATAAAAATCAAGAATCCTTGCGATACGACTCGAGCCATTGTCGCTATACTACGTTTTACAAAATACTCGTTTTTGATCCGCGCGCGACAGCGGATCAGCCACATCGCGCTTTCGCTGCGCAACTCTGATTATCCAACTTAAGTCATCGTCCGATACATTTCACTCTTTCATATCCACTTCTTCATAAGTTCACACAACATGGTGAGTGATTATACTCACGGTTCAATATTCATCTTCTTACATACTATTAAGATAACAAAACAAGCTTATCCCATCTAGATGATTCCATCTACTATCAACAAGAGATTAAGGGTGATTTTTTCCTCAATTTATAAATAGATAGCCGACAACCATATTGAAGCATAAACCGTCGTTACTAAATAATAGCGTCCTTTTTTAGTTGGCATTCAAATTCATTATCAACATCATTTTCCAATAATTCATTATGAGGGTTACAACTCCCACAAATTCCTTCTTGCTCGGTCTCATCGATGAGACACTATCGTCCAAACATAGTACACAGTCTGCTTCGTACTCACTTAGAACTACACAATCATTAAGTACTTTCCAACTCCAGAATTTACTAATATCTTCGTACATCACAATTCCCCTTGTCCCAACCAAAGTCTTATTCTGGGCAGAAGACTTTCATAAAAATTAATTACTCATGATTTTACTCTAAATCTCCTAACATCTTTCACATCTGAATCTTATTCCAATAGGAACCTTAACACGTCTTATTCACATTGAATCGGTGATAGAAACTCTCTATAATTCTTCTTGTATGCATGCTGCCACATTGGCATCACAAACACGACTTCAATCTTTCTAGAACATTTTACATCCAATCATAACAACCAAACGTTCATCCCTTTCCCGAGTGTTACATATCAGAGCATGACCCGACTCGACGTAAACAGCGGAAGATTAACATCTTCCAAGCCACTCTGAAACCGCACTAATCTTCTTAACCTGCGAGTTACAAACATAGGGGTAACATTCAAACAGAAGGGGTGAAATATCTATCAATATTATTGAGATTATGATAAATGATATATTAGAGTTAGATTATATAAAAACTACCACATCACGGTATTATCATCAAAAATCGCTTCACATCATCATATATTCAACAAACAATTCCATTCACGATTCAAGTCACATCACTTCATATAAATTCATACTCGTGCAATTTAGAATGAGACTCTAACAATGCACATGCATGTGGTAGCCAGGGCTTCAGGCCCCATCGCCAATTGCCAATTAATAAAGGTATCAAACCAGGAATAAGCCTTCATCACAGTTTTCTAATCCAGACCGTCACAAAATATGCAAATGTGTGTGACTCGACGAATGCAACATCACCTACTCAACAACAGCAAAACTCGTCGCAAGGCATACGCCTATATCACTGTTTTTACCAATAAATAGAGGTAAATTATCAACATCACATCGTCACAGGTTTATTATTATAAACTATTTCATCATCGTCACAGCATCATCACAACAACAACACAATAATATCAATTACATCTCAAAAATCAAAACAACATCGTCATAACGATATCATAAACATGTACTAGAACTTCGCGTTATCGACAATGACATAACAAGCGTTTCAACTCTACCCGCCACTCCACCTATTTACATTAACTAGATAATACAGCGTGTCGACTAAATTATACTACGTCCGTCCCGCATAATTATTCGGACAGTTGTCAATTAATTATTGGCTAAAAGTTCTTATTTATTTCACTGATTATTCAACCATTCATTTACCTAATGTCTCTAAGGGTATTCAACTTTTTATTACAATTACTGTACTATTTTCCACTTACCTAATGTGCTGCCATTACCAACCGTCACCATATATAATTAGGAGTGATTTTATAATACTACATGTTACCTTATATAATAATGGATCTAATATAATAATGAAAAAGTATTAAATTATGTGGTACCCACTACTACAAGTTAAATGAAAATATTAAGAAAATTGGTGGCCTTAAGCATACAGGGCGCCCATCCCAGCTTCATGGCCCCCATCTCAACTTATGGGATGCCCACGCCACATAGTGTGGCCCCCGTCCCTTATTTTCTCTACACGGGGCTCCCACCCCACTATGTGTGGCCCCCGCCCTCTATTTTTCTTTTTTAGGGGAGCCCACCCCACTCATGGTGGCCCTCACCCCTTATTTCTTCTCCTTCCACCATTAATTTCCAGAGTAATTTCCAGAACCGTTCCACACTTAATTTCCAGAAAATTACCAACACAACATCACATAGATTCAACAACAAAGCATCACAAAAATTCACCGATTCAAGTTTATCATGAGTAATTCCAATTCACCAAAGTCACAAACAACGCAGTTAATCAATATATTCATCATAGCAACAACAACTCATATTCCAATTTTTCCAGAAAATTAAATAGCAGCAAACACACAATTACACAAACGCAGAGATACAAATTATAACCCCGAAAACCCATATACGGTTCATCATATGCCTATTTATAGAGCAAGAACCCCACCGTTACCTTGGATTGGAGACCGCTCTATTTCACCGACGAGTCTCTAAAATTCTTCGATTGTATCCTCTTGCCCTTTGCATCTTCTTCCACTTTTCCTCTTTTTAGAAACTTTTCACGATCTCTTTTGTTTCTCTCGAAAAACCCTTATTCTCTTTTGTCTGATAAAACCTATCTTCCTCTACTTCTAATTTCTCTTTTTATTAATCATAACGAAATAATACTATTTCTCTTAGTGGGCCTACATTCATACCCCACTATTACTACTACTATCACAATACAAGCCCATAAAAATAGTCTTATAATTCTCTTAGCATAATTACTAGTATTACTCAACCAAATTAATAAACTAATAATTAACATAACAACACACCTCAATAATTCTTCAACACAATAATTTACAACATATAATTCAAAAATATTTAATTAAATAATTAATTAAATATCGTAGTGTTACATGCAGACCCTATAACTTGTTCAAAACACCATAATCAGATGATTTTACTTACTTTTGAGCTATGGACCAAGTGTTTCATGCATTGTCCAAGAATCCATTCCATTTCAAGACTAAAGGCAAGACTTCCATTTTGAAAATTCCAACTTTAATCACAAACTCCACTCTCCTTGAGCTCCTAACTTGTTCCTTCTGCACACACTCAACCTAAAGCTCAGACACAACATGTTTAAAGTATCCAACCACTCCAAGCATGCTTGTACTATGCATTGGAACCATCTCTTGCAACATTGCTTCAAAAACAAGTTATGGAACCTTAAGACTCCATGTGATCAGACTAAAGCCCTAATGTTTCTCTATAAATAGAGACCATTTCTAAGCTTCGAAATACACCAGAAATCCCCCTCAAGTATCTCTGAAACTCTCTCCAATCAGAGTTAGCAAAATTTCTGCATTTTTGAGATTTGAAGTCCATAACTTCGAAACTCTCTTATCTTCCAAAATCTTGGCAAGTTAAACATTCAAACACCTTCTATATAGAATATAAACACTTCTGTATGCATTAGAATCCAATTGAAACACTTGAATCCAAACCTCCATAGCCCACTTGTTCATCATTGCAGGTCGAGGTCCACAGAGGAATCCAACCACTCTCAATCCAAGGTGAGCATTGAAATAGCTTCCTGGGAGTTCATTGAAGCTAGTAGGATCATTACAAAATTTCCATACCTCCATTAATTCTAGTTTCGATCTCCAGTTTTAGAGGTACAAAACTCAACTTTGAACTTTATGGTTTAAGCACCAATTGTTGCATTTCTTGATACCATATTGTTTGTTTTGATGTGCTGAATGAAATCCCTAGGGTATTAGAGATTGATTATTCGTGTTAACCATTTAATTTGAAATTGAAATTCTAGGGTTCTTCACGTTTTCTGAGAAATTCAAGAGTTACAGTTATATAAATGAATGAATGATACATGGTTGATTTCGTGATTAAATTCTGAACATGTTTGCCTTTTACACTTTTGAAAATGATTGAGGTTTGACGATATTGAACTTCCAGAAATCATGAGTGTCGTGAGGTTAAGATGAAGTCAAATTTTATTTTATGACATGCTTTCTCTTATATAAAAACGCGTGTATTTGTTAATCACTTGGAGCTCTTTGGCTTAGTGGCCAAGTTTTGAGTCTGAGACCATATGGGCGTGGGTTCAAACCTTTCCAAGTGCAAAACTAATTTTTAATCACTTGTTTTTATCACTTTTCTTTACAACTTTGACATTTTATTTAAAATAGTGAATCAATTTATTTTTAACTGATTTTTTGTACACTCCCTATTTATGGGACATATTTTGTGAATATAATTAAAAAATCCAAAAATATTTTTTATCTGGTCATTTAAAAATTAAATAAAAAACAAGTCTTTTATATGTTTAAAACCTTTTTAAATCATTTCTTTTGAGTTTTTCCACCAAGTAAATTGTTAATATTTTTGTGTAAATTAATTTGTGCTAGGTTAAAATCAACTTTCATAGTGCCATGTTCCCTTAGACCACTCATCTTGTAGGATTTGGCTTTTAATCAATCTTAAAATAAATTAGGTTTAGGTGTGCTTCAAAATACTAATTTCAAAACCCTAATTTGAACATCTTTTGATCTTTAGATTCACCATATTGTTATAACATGTTGCTTTGATCTCTTTGTCTATACTTATACTTATACTTGTTGTCTTTTATCCTTGTATATAGTATTATCATTGTATATATATATTTACTAACCAAATGCATGAGATACTTATTCATCCATCATTCATCATATTCATTCATACATGAATTGATCCAAAGGTATAAATTTTCCCTTGTCCTTAAACCATTTACATTTGAGTCTTATACATTGATATCTTTGTTA
The DNA here is from genome assembly GCF_029867415.1 of Vicia villosa. Classification (NCBI taxonomy): domain Eukaryota; kingdom Viridiplantae; phylum Streptophyta; class Magnoliopsida; order Fabales; family Fabaceae; genus Vicia; species Vicia villosa. Next base: position 852,431 of record NW_026705208.1, on the reverse strand, counting down.
TATTCAGTTGTTTACTCTTATGATACTCATGTTATCACACACATTACTTGAGGTATTCATGATTGATTGCTTAAGTTGTTGCTAAATATCCAAAGGAATGGGAATGGTATTGGCTAAAATTGTCAAGGTACTCAATCTCTTTTTCCAAAACTCTTTTACTTTGTGCTTAGTATTGCTAAATCTTTGCACCCCACTTGTTTTTGAAAATGGTTTTGTATTTTTAAAGCTCAACACTTCTTAATCAACCTTTGGTTTTTTATTGGTAAAGCTAAACCAACTTCTTTTATTAAACCCTAGCCTTGTATTGTTAGAGCTTGGCTCTTTTTTTTATTAAACTTGTTAAGTATTTTAAAGCATAACATTTTAAAAACCCGTTGAGGGGATGTCTTGATGTGCATAAGGTATATCCTTATGCATGGTGCATAAATACTCAAATATTGTTTATATTACTCAAAGTATTATATTTATTACTCAAAATAATATACAGATTACTCAAAATAGTATAAATATTACTGAGAACAATGAATATATTACTCAAAATAGTTAAAATTCGATATTACTCAGAATGGTGTAAATATTACTCAGAATAGTATACTCATTACTCACAATTAATAATTACTCATAATTAATAGATGTGTACAAATAATGCATATATTATTCATGGATTTTGATATTATTACTCGTTTCTAACTAAAATGTTACTCGGGACAATTTAAATATTACTCGTACGAGACTTATGCACCGTGCATAAGGATATACCTTATGCACATCAACCTGACCCCCCGTTGAGTATTGTTAAAGCTTAACACCCAAAAAGATTTTGCCACTTCGCCTTTTATTTTCCTTTTAAGAGGAACTACAGAAGTTCTGACTTCCCAATTGCACTTACGGGGTATGTAGGCCTAAGATGCGATATCTTATCGAGCTCACTTTTAAAACCTTATTTTCTCATCCTCCCACTCAATTTTAAAAAAACACAAAGGCATTTTATGACAATAATAAATAATAAAAAGGTTCCTACGGACTGTAGATGTGAGGGGTGTTTAAAACCTTCCCCTTGCATAACAAACCCTCGTACCTAAATCTCTTATAAGTTTATTAGTTTTGATTTTAAAAACTTCTATTGGTTTTATTTCGCTCTTTCTCCCATTTCCTTTGGAAACAATAAAGTGCGGTGGCGACTCTGTTTAAAATATGAGCTAAGTCAATCAATGGCTTTAGTCTCACAAATTTCACCGCTATAGAAAAGTGGCGACTCTACTAGGGATCCATTATTCCTAAGAAGGGTTTACCCTATTTTTATTGTTATTATTATTATTATTATTGTTGTATATACTGTTATTATAAATTACCTATGTGAATATTTGTTACTTTTGTGGGTTGTATCAAGAAAGGGCTTGGTTCCCCCTTGTGGTGAGATAAATCATAACCCGGATTTGAGTGCACTTACGATAGGCGATGGTAAAGTCATTTTGATCTCGAGGGATTAATCCCAAAGAAGTCAATTTGAGATCCATCGCTCAGTGGAGACCTCTTTGAAAGTAATCTTTATTGACCAAGTAATTGGAAAAGCATCGTTACGTTCAACTTGAGAGCTATAGAAGCTGGGGACCTAGAAACATTTTAACCAATCTTGGCCATTAGGACGTAGTGTGGAAACTGTATTTGGATTCAATTCCAGAATGGTTGCTACATGATACTACACTCAGATGAGATTCTCTTGGAATATTATCCAAACAAGAAAGTTAATTGGAACATTTATAATATCCAAGTTGAACTGTTTAATTTTGGGAACTTTTTAGAACCTTGTTCTAGAAGTACAAAATAACTATAGTACACACCTTTGGGATGGGGAGACCTTTGGTTCCATGCTCGTGTCGTTGAACCCTTGAACCCCAAGTTTTTACTATGTTATCATTCATGCATCCATGCATTTTAAACCAAAATATCTTTCAAGGAATTAAAAGAGACCATTTTTGTAAACATTATAGGAATGAAACTTGAAAAAAGAAAAACCAAGAGGTACACTTTCAAGAGTTTAAAGGTATAAAATTTGAGAAAGCTATGATCCTTGATTGTCAACCAAGATAGGTTTTGTGGCAAGTATGGAAAGCTGGTATATTTCCTCAAGACAAAGGTGAAGGAAGGGATTCTATCCACATTGTTCCAATTCTATGATCCCTTGTATCATTGTTTTACCTTCCCTGATTATCAACTCTTACCAACCTTGGAAAAATATGTAAGTATCATAGGATTGCCCATTACTGGAAGGATTCCTTTTACTGGTTTGGAGAAAGATCCCAAGTCTCATGACATGGCAAAGTTCACCCACTTAAAGAGGGATGAGATTGAGAAGAATATGGTTACTAAAGGAAAATTGCACCGATTGCCTGCTTAGTTTTTGATAGAGAAAGCTCTCACCTTTTTACAAGAAAGAAAGGAAGATGACTTTGAAGCTATCTTTGCCCTACTGGTTTATGGATTGTTCTTGTTCCCAAATATCGACAACTTTGTTGATAAGAATGCCATCAAGATCTTCATGAAAGGAAACCCTGTTCCTACTTTGCTTGGGGACACTTACTACTCCATTCACTTGAGAAATTCCTATGGAAAGGGAATGGTCACATGTTGTACTCCTTTGTTATACAAGTGGCACATCTTTCATTTGCCAAATACCAATGATTTTTGGGACCTTCAAGAAGGAAAAAGGTGGTCTCAAAAGATCATGACTCTCACCAACAGTGATATTGATTGGACCAACAACTACTTTTGTAGGATGAAGACCCTGGATAGCTGTGATGATTTTCCTAATGTACCTCTTCTTGGTATAAAAGGAGGAATCAGTTATAGCCCTGTTCTAGCTCGTCGTCAATTTGGGTTTCCTTGGGACAAAAGACCAAGGAATATCCTATTGGATGGATTTTTTCTTGAAGAAAAGGTTGAAAACAAAGAGTTTAGAGAAAGGATTGCTAATGCTTGGCATCAAAGTCATAGAAAAGAAATCAAAGATTGGAAATCCAAAGGGGATCTCTCACCTGAGCCTTTTGAAGAGCTGTTGAACTTAGGATGCCTTATCTTCCTGAGACATCTCCACCTCATGTTGAAAATCAAGTTGCACCTGTTGTTTCTCCTCCAACAATGGAAGATCTCCAATTAGCTCTAAAGAAGATGAAGAAATCAAGGGACTATTGGAAGAACAAGTTTGAATATTCAGAAGGTGGGAAAAGGATCATGGAAGATATCTTTGATGAGCAACTCAAAGAAAAGGATGACTTACTTTTCCTCCAAGATGGATGGTTGTAGCGGTGGAATTGGTGAGAGTAAGGCCATGGGAAGACCTAGCTCATTTTTAAACAGAGTCGCCACCGCGCTTTATTTTTTCCAAAAGGAATGGGTGAAAGAGCGAATAAAACCCACATAAATTTTTAAAATCAAAACTAATAAATTTATCAGAGTTCTGGCTACGGAGTGTTTGTTATACAAGGGGAAGGTTTTAAGCACCTCACATATCCATGGTACTCCATGGGAACCTCTTTGAAATATTGTTTCTTTTGTTTATCTTTTGTACATACATTTTGAAAATCACATGTGAAATTTTAATAAATTGTGGGGAATAAAAAAGAATGTTTTAAAAGTGAGCTCGGTAAGACATCGCATCTCAGGCCTACATACCCTTCTGAAAGAAGAAGGAAGTCAGAGCTTTTGTAGTTCCTCTTAAAAGGAAAATAAAAGGGGGGCCAAAGTGGCCAAAATCTTTTTGGGTGTTAAACTTTACCAATACTTAATAAAACATTTTGAAAAAAGGATTAGGCTTTAAAATACCTAATAAGTTTAAAAGGTTGAGCTTTATAATACTTAACAAGTTTAAAACAAGAAGGACCAAGTTTTAAAATACAAGTTCAATGGGTTAGGTGAAGTTTCACCAGAAATAATTCTTCTCTTAACACCAAGGTTTAAAACAAAAATACCAAGCTTTAACAATACAAGGTCAATGTGTTAGAACAAGATTGAGAATCTATGTTTAGAATCTAGTTTTGATGATAACAAGCATATATTTTGTGAGTAACAATTTTATTACTAATGGTTTCACTTAGTGTGCAGATATTATGTTATAAATCTTATACATGATTTATCAGAAGAGGAGTACAACAACTACATCTGAAACATTCAGAAGATTGACAAAGCTAAACATCATTCATCAGATGTTATGACTAAGGATACGTCAAACTAGCCAAGATCATCAAATCTGAAGTAAAGAAGCAACAATAAGGAACAAGACCATTCAGAAGAATATGCAACAACAATAGTATCACAAGAAGCTAGAATTCAACAAGATAATCTTCAAAGCAATACCAACGCTTACATATAAAAAGCCTCAATCATAAAGTACATCAGAAGCTGCAAGGAAATGAATAAGAAAGATCAGCTGCAAGAAGCTTTGCAACATAAGATCACGCACGTAGAAAGATCAGAAGTTCTAAAGTTACAAGTTCTAAAGCTACAATATAGTGACATATAAAATACATACATCTGTAGAAGTCACATACAAGCAAATAAAGAATCTACAACTCAGCATACAAAATTGAATAAAAATACAAAGAGCCTAGAATTAAAGGGAGATCCGTTAGAAACATCATCACATGCAAAATAGTTACAACATTTAAAAGGAACAACTCCCAAGGTTAAAAGAAGAAGCAGGCTACATGCAACACATTGAATAAAGAAAAATCAGAGTAGCACGCCACAAACTGACATCAAGATAAGGTTCTGTCATGGACACATGCCTCCTATAATACGAAGCATTGAAATTCATACTCAACCAGACTGCAATGGCTACATTCCAACGATAACCACTCATCAAGCTATAAATAGAACCAATCTTCAAACTTGATGTGTATGGAGTGACCACAGCATATGGAATCCATCCATCCTGCACAAAGTCAAAGATCAATCTATCCAGAATGGAGAGTGAGTGATCATCCATCCCTTGAATGGATCCGAAGAGAAAAAGAAAATATCCAGTAAGAATCATCCATGGAGATAAGAAGAAAGTGTGCAACCAAAGACATATTCTGCACAAAAGAAGAATAAAGAATCTTTAGAATACATTTTTGTATTTGTAGATGAAGCAAGTGAGCATGAACACTTAGTTGAAGAAATATGAAAACATGCATCAAAAGATACAAGAGGCAACACATACTCAGTATGTGATAATACACTGTGTTGTCATACACAAATCACATGCCTAAATCAAGTAAAGAAGAAATCTCTGCTGTTTAGCAGCATTCTCCATTGGAGTCATCAGAAGCTCACTAATACTTGATCAAATCATACAATGTTCACATTAAATGACTTGAGAAACTGAATACACTGAGTTATTACTCGAATAAGTGTTTCATGTTTGCTTATGATCATTAAATGTGGTATCAGCTGTTACAATCTTCATGATCAATATTCAAGAAGAAGACAGGCATTGGAAGAAGCAACTCAACATCGAGCCGTAGCTCTAAATCTGCTTGAAGAAGAAATGAAGATGGTCTTACAAGAAGGAATTAATTTCAAGAGCTGAAGCTCTAATCTCCTTACTCAGATAAGATAAGACCAAACTAAAAGAAGCAATTAATACCAGAGCTGTTGCTCTTAATCTGATTTCAGAAGAAGATGAAGATCCCTTAAGAAGCAACTAAAAATAGATTTGTTGCTCTAAATTTTCTTTCAAAAGATGAAGATAAAGATTAGCATGAAGAAGCAGTGACAAATTGGAGCTGATGCTCACATTCTTCTTATCAACAGACATGCAAGGATCTCATCCAGAAGTTCAAGAATAGAAGATTACAAGTTCTTTTATAACTTGTAATATAATGTAAAACACACAAAGTTGTTGTTCTTAGTGTGTTATATCTTAGGAAACTTCTGATAGATTGTTTAAGCTCCAGAAGTGACTTCTAGTCAGTGAGTCGTAAACATATGTATTGAGAATAGGAGACCATCTACTTGAATAAGAAGCACATATGTAAATCTCCAGATGATGCCTTGAGCGACCCGTTACGGTCAGAAGCTTGAGAAGACAATCGACAGCTGTCATTGTGGAAATCTCTTGGAGACCGAGTAAGGGTCAGGAGTCCAGGAGTCAATGGATGTTATATCTCGTGAAGATCACTGAACAGTCCATTGCAGTCAGTCACAGCAGGTAGTTGTGTAGGGAGTTAGTCATAACGCGTTGTTGTGCAGGTTACTAGATTGATGAACGTTATATTCAGTTGGGATCACTGAACGGTTCAGTCATCTAGGGGTTAGTCACTCGCAGGTAGCCTGTGCAGGATTAGTCACAGTAGTTGGCTGTGCAGGATTGTTAGTCACGACGGAGGATCGTGCAGTTGTAATCAAGATTGGTTATAGTGGATTAAGACCTCTGGCCATAGGAAAATTACCTGAATAAGGTGGACTAGAGGTAGCCTTATTCAGAAGGTGAACCAGGATAAAAATGAATGTGTCTTTTGCTTTTTGCACTATACATTTTAAATTAGAACCTTCAAACAAAAGTCCTGCAGAACTGTACTGAATAAGTCAGAAGTTCTGATATCCTTTAGAAGTTACAATGAACATCTCATTGGTTATGTAGTTCTACATTCTTCATGCTTCCGCAACATCAAAGCATAATCCTGTAGATGATTAAACGAAAGAAATAAAAGACGTTAAAGAAAACGAAAGGGAATTTTATTTGATAAAGAACACAATTCAATCCCCTCTTTCTTGTGTTTTTCTCCACCTTCACAATGGACTAAGAATAGTTTCACCGAGAATAATTTGATTCTTTAGTACCAAGGTTTCAAAACAAAAGGGTTTGGTTAAGCTTTAACAATACTAAACCATTTTAAAAGACAAGGTAAAAGCTTTAACAATACTTATAAAAGAAATTGGAAAGGGAGTTTGAGTACCTTGACAATTATAGTCTATATCATTCCTATCCTTTTGGACAAAAACAACAAACTTAAGCAATCAACAATGGACACCTAAAGTGTGTGTGTGTGTGATATCATGTGACACAAGAACAAACAAGTGAGTATGATAATCAACAAATAAGAGAGATGGGTGTATCTAAACCCTTGGATTCGAACTCATGTATGAATGATGAATGATTGATATGATGAATAAACATGGGGTTAGATAAACAACACATATGAGAACTTAACAAGATAATGGTTAAGATAACAATTAAGTACAAAACAAGGATTAAATCAACATGTACAAGATAACAAACTTAATTAATCATGTATAAACAAAGATCAACATATTTCTTTTTTGGGCTAGGGTTTTGATCTTAGGGTTTTTGAATTAGGGTTTAATCATAAACACCTAAACCTAATTGATTTTAATTGTTAAATACCAATTGAAATGGTCTATGGGTACATGAAGAGGTCTAAGACATCTTATTCTAACCCTAAACAAATATTTACTAAACATTCATAAAGTTTTATAAAAGAAATAATCAAAACAAAATGATTTTTAGTTGATTTTTCAATGTAAAAGACATGTTTTTGATTTAATTTTTAAATGATTAAATAATAAATATTTTTAGGATTTTTTAACATGGTATGAAAATACACAAAATAAATATATCACACAAAAAATAAGGTATCAAAAACATTAATTTTCCTATTTTTTATGATTTTTTGAAATTTAATAAAAAGGTGATAAAACAAGTAATAAAAATTAATACTTTGGTCTTGAGAAGGTTTGAACTCAGGACCTTCAAGTCATGGACTCAAAACTCAGCCACTGGGCCAAGCACCAATCTGTGTCATTAGGCCCATCCTAGTTCACAAAATATCAAAACAAGTAGGGAAATGTGAAAAAATAAAAGAAGCAAAAGGTCTGGGACGAGGGGGATTTGAACCCCAGACCCTAAAGATACGCTAGGTACAAGTGTGATGGCTAGTTGTGCTGTTAAGATGTAGTTAACAAGGAGTGCATACCACTCAATATATTTTAAAAACACGCGCCATATTTTAAATTCAAAAACTCCACAACTTCATCTTCTTCGTTGAACAAGAAGAAGAATAACAATGGCTTGATTTCTGACTTTGCCAAAACTTAATCAAATTTGAAAATTCAAGACCCTAACATGCTTAGAATTAACACACGAATTCAATCATATAACTCTCATAAATTTATTGAAACTGAAACATGCGAATTTCTCAAAAAAGACTAAGAACCCTAAAATTTCAAATCAAAATTCAATGCTTAAATCAAACAATTAAGACCCAAAAGTTTAGGGCTATTATTCCCTACATGTTTCTGAACAAAATGGTATCAAGAACTGCAAGGAAAAATGCTTAAACAAGTATGCTCAACTTCCAGGAATGTACCTCTAATAGTGAGGATCAAACTCTTGCTTGGAGTGATTCTGGAAGTGTTGCAACTATCTGGACACCTTCAAGGATCTTCAAGGACGCTTTTAGAATGCTCACAATGCTTTGATCACCCCTACAAATCTAAACTCAATTTCACATACACAAGGAAAAAGTTATGGCTGAAACTATAGATTCCAAGTGTTACAGATCAAATATAGGTGTTTGAATAGCTTCTAAATGATTTTTAGAAGGTATCTAACACAAAAGGCCTAAAAACGTACGAGCCAAATTGATTTTGACAAGTTTGGCTCAAGGAAGTGCTTTAATGGAGTTTTGAAAAGTGATTTCTGACTCAAGGCTTTTGGTAAGTGTTTAAGGGTTATGGATAGTTTCTATATGTGATATATAAGCTATTTGAAAGGTTAATTTGGTTGGTAAGTGTTTGGTTTGGATTTTGGAAGGTTAGGACCTTAAAAAGACCTTTATTGGAGGTTGAAAGTTGATTTTTAGTTAGAGGTGTTTGGGAAGTGTTTGGAGGTGATCAACAGCTTCTAAATGATGTATGGAAGTTGTTGGAAGTGTTGGTTTACTTCCAGAAACTTTCTAACTCAAAATGACTTGAAAAATGGAAATGACACAAAATGGGAAGTTTGGAATCAAGGGTGACTTGGAGAAATTTTGTGTTTTTGATCAAGGGAGTGATACCCTCTATTTATAGGCAAGAATTAGGGTTTGTGGAGGGAAAAAACTCAGATTTTTAAGCTCCCATGTGACTTTGGTACGATCTTGCTTGTTTGTGAAGAAATGAGATTTTTGGTTTTCCCATGGAAGGTAGAATGCTTTAAGCATGCTTGGGAGACTTTGATATGATCTTAGAGAGGTTTCTTGTGGCATTTGAAATGCTTTTGCTGCAGAAGAAACATTGTAGTGGCTCAAGAGAAGTGTTGTTGTGATTAAAGCCTCTTTTTCAAAATGGAAGTGTGATCTTTATGCCATTAATGGAATGATCACTTGGATAATGTCTTAAACACTTGGATCATAGCTCAAAAGAAAGTGTAATCTACTGATTATGGTGCTTGGAACAAGTTAAAGGGGCTGCAAAAAAGGAGTAATATGGTGGGAGAACTGACTTTTAATTTATTTCGCGGATAGCAAGAGTCACCACCGACTTTTATTTTATCCAATTGGAAAGGCTAAAAGAACAGGAAAGGCCTTTGAAAGATTTTGAGTTCGGGGGGTAGGTTATAGAGAGCGAAGGTGTAAGCCCCCTTTGTATCCATGGGCTCTTAATTTCTTAGCTCACTTTGGTTTTCAAAATGTTTGAAGTGTAGTGCGTGAATAGAAAAAAGATTTGAATAAGGACTTTAGCTTGTAAAATAAGCGTAGCCTTTTTGAATTAATTTGAAAAAGGATTTGAATAAGGACTTTAGATTAAAGATTCAGCAGTTTCTAATTTAGGAGATAAATTAGGAAACTCATGATTAAAAAGACCTTGATTGTAGCAGAAGATTTCTGCAGATTTGTAACAGCAAGGAGTGTTGCGATTTGTAAGCCCAAGTCCAATTGGGAATAGGTTTTAAATAGAACTCTTTGTAACTTAGTTTTATATAGAAAACCTTGTTTAGAAAAGATGTAGTCATTAGGGTTTTTATAGGTAGATCACCCAGGTTGTGGGATGGCTGCCATGTCCTTCTCGAAATCTGTAGGTAAGAGAAGTGATTGTTCTCACTCGAAACCTGTAGGTAAGAGTTGAGTATTGTATTCTTGATTGTAGCAGTGAAGCAAGATCAAGTTATTGTTCATTGTTAATTGTGTAAATAGCTGTTGCAGGTCTGTAACAGTTAGGTATCACTAGGGAGTGAGCAGAGGTTCTCTTGTCTTGGATGGATGTCTGAGATAAAGGTTGCATTGGGTAGTGACTAGGTAAACCAGAGGTTGTTTATCTGTAAACCTGAGGCTGTTTACATAAAATAGTACTACTGATAGTGAAATCTTCTTCCTGGCTTGGTAGACCCTAGAGTAGGTAGTTAGACCGAACTGGGTTAACAATTAACTGTGTTATTTATCTTCTGCATTGTGTTGTTTGTTAAGTCGTGGATGTTATGACATCGTGTATAACATCAGGTTTAAAAGTGTAAGTTGTTCCTTTACAAAACCATATAAACTTTACAATCTGGTTATGTTGACTGAACATATGTGATCTCGGGTCTCAATGACTCCTTCTTATGGGTAATTAAAAGTTGGGGGATCTTTCTATTCTGCCTCTGCTACATTAATAACATATCAGATGTCTTGACATCGAGAATGACATCCCGAGTCTGTCATACCAGAATTTCAAGTCATATTGGAAATGAACCTGGAGATATAATTCAAACGTCCGAGGAAACCTCTCACTTGTTTCTCAGTTTTTGGTGCTGGCTGTAACACCCCTTTTATACCCCAAAATAATTAAGCATATAATCAGAGAATAAGCATGCATATAAGAAAAGGGCGTCACATCGATGTTTTCAAAAACTAAAAGCCTTTAAAAACCGACAGCATTTACTTACAATATATGATACACCTGGTCATTTCAAATAACACTTCTCAATTAATCATATTTTATCCAGAATATGCATTCACAGCGGAAACTACTAAATACTCATGTGTTTCATAAAATGATCCATGTCCCATACCATGATCAAGTCTCAATAATCATATCAACATAAATTAAAACATAATTCAGAATATTTGGCTTGAAAGCCTCTCAAACAACAAGTAGCCAAATAACAAGTTCTCAAGTCATAAACATAATACATAACCAAATAGAAACATGAGTTCAACACGACTAATCTACCCAGTGTTACATGACCAGAGCATCGACTCACTACTTAATTACCAAGCAACTCAGAAGAAACTCCGACTAGATCACACGCCAGCTACTAATCGTCAAGCCTGCATGTCGCCAAACGAGGGCAACATTAAAACAGAAGGGTGAGAATACAAACCATTATGAAGAAAGTATAATGAGGTACAATGGTTAAATCAACAATTATAGGAATACATTACACCTTTCCTAATCATGTAAATTAATACTAATCAACATAATCACATACATTAAACGTACAACAAGTATAAGAGTATAATATCTCAATACTATATTCTCAATTATACACATAGTCATTAATTATCACATATTCCCGCATTTAACCAATTACGTATTCAAACATCACCCATTCTCAATTATCAAATAATACAAATATCACCACAACACCAAGTATACATAATCAATTACCAAACTCATACACATAGCATTACGACATCAATGCACATAATTAATTGTTCACTCGTACACTTATCACAACAACATAATGCACATAATCAATTATCACAATCATGCACATATCATGACAACATAATGCACATAATCAACTATCACATAACTCTAATGTGACTCAATGAAACATGTGACACTATGCATGTGGTACCAATGTGAAATTCTAAGTTTCACCGGCCTCTGATTCATGTCTCTAGAATCTAAGCCACACTTCCAATCCGGACAAGACCAAAGTCCACCAATTGTAAACATATAGTTACGGCTTCCGATTCACTCTAGAATCCAAGCCCGCTTGTGTTTCAAAGCAAATCCACCTATGTTTCAAGGCACACTATGATATGAATGTATGTACAATATCACAAATATATGCAATTAAGATCATCTCTACCATCTTAATTTTCCGCATATCACAATAATTCAACTCTATGAATTATCCACCAATTATACACAACATTCACAACACACAGACATCATATATAAGAGGCCAATTAATCAATTACGATTCACACAATCCAATTAACACTAGTAATTATACTATCTCATGTTAATTCACATTTGCCGATATATACAAATACACACTTTCACAATCAATCAATTAATCACTAGGATTCATGCTATACGGGTACGCACAGAGAATATTATTCAAAACAACATCATTGGCATAACAATATATTATTCTCAACATAAATGTACACACAATCACAAGTCATTTACATAATCACATCATTATTAAATCAATTATTTCCAATTAGACCATTTTAATTGAAAAGAATACCGCGCTAGCTTTCTAAGGCTTCTAACGGAGACTCAAACAGAGTTACGGTTCAAAAGTTATGAATTTTTAAAGTTTTTATAAAAAAAGCAAACACCGACACCATACACTAACAACTCTAAACATGTCAGAATTACGCGAAACAATTAAAATATGACTCGTAATAACTCGAAACAACTCCGACAATTTTATTGACAACTCTAACAACTCTATTGACAACCCTATCGGGATTGAAAATAATTTAAATTAGCCTAATAATTTAAATATTCATCTCTAACTCAAAACACCTAAAAATATTATACTAATAATATACTATTAATATTACTATATATTAATTATACTGAAAAATTATTATATATTAATAAACTTAAAATAGAATTTTCAATTAAAGTTGCCGCTACAGTACATATCAATTTGTTTCATCCATCAAAACATGGCGCTGCAGTGTTTAGAACCTAACTAATATAGTACCTGTTTATCATAATCAGTAGATGTTATAGAAACTTCATTCTATGATGATATAGAATAACTAAATCTTATATATATTTCCAACCACCATTAACTATACTGAACAAATCATTAAGCAAATATGAGAGGACACATCTTAATCACATGTCTAATATTTTTATTCAACCAATTCAAAAGCATTAGCTAGCAACACAGCTTCGAAATAACGAAAATAAGTTGAAATTTAGCATGGTATTAGTACTTGGATATAAATTGAAAACCATGGAGATTAAAAAAAATATCTACTCTATTTGACAGAAGATGAAGCCCCTGTATGCATTTTCCACCAAATTTATCAATCAAAACACAATTAATCATCACATATTAGGGATTATTCATCAATATCTAACAATGTCAAAACCATAAAAATTAGGGATTTCAACCTAAACATATCAAAACCTATAAATTGAAGAACATCCCTAAATCATGTTAATCTACCCGTTGACCCAATCATACTAACCCATAATAATAAGGATTCTCCCCCTTACCTCTTCAATTTCTTCAAACCTAGCTTTTCTCTTTATTCAGCTTTTGCTCATCTTCTCCTTATTTCCTCTCTTCTCTTCTCTTGAAATGAACTAATGATTCTCCTACTTCTCATTTCCTCTCTTACTATCTTTATTTATGATATTGGGCTTACCCAAATAATTTCACTTCCTAACTAATTAGGCCCAATCATAAAATATAGTAGTCAAATAAATAATTATGCTCCAACAAATAATATTATTACCCTTAATATTATTTTCCAATTAATCCAATTAAATCTGACTTTATCTCAAATAAGTAAAATCCAATAATAATATTATTTCTAATATTATTTCTCTACATGTTCCACTTTATTAATTCTTCGATTAACCGAATAAATTCTAACTTCACTTAATAATTTGAACACGTTTCTCAATAACACCGACGATCCAATTAATTATCAAAATTCGTCCAAATTAAGTAAATAAATCCTTATTTAATTTAATTAGCCAAATAATAAAATTCGGGTTGTTACACTGGCATTTCCTGAATTGCTTTGACTTTATCAGGATCCACTTCAATTCCTTTTTGACTGACAACAAAACCCAATAGTTTTCTGGAACGGACACCAAAAGTGCATTTATTTGGATTCAGGCGGAGACGATACCTTCTCAAACGCTAAAACAACTTTAAAAGATCCTCCATGTGCCCCTCCTCTGACTGAGACTTGGCAATCATGTCATCCACATAAACCTCAATCTCTTGGTGCATCATATCATGGAAAAGAGTGGTCATGGCCCTTTGATATGTCGCGCCAACATTCTTCAACCCAAAAGGCATTACTTTGTAACAGAATGTTCCCTATGGAGTAATAAATGTTGTCTTTTCCATATCTTCAGGTGCCATCTTAATCTGGTTGTATCCTAAAAAACCATCCATGAAGGAAAAAAACCTCAAACTTTGTCGTGCTATCTACCAACATATTAATGTGAGGTAGAGGAAAATCATCTTTCGGACTGGCTTTATTTAAATCTCTATAATCAACACACATGCGAACTTTTCCGTCTTTCTTCGAAACAGGCACAATATTGGCAATCCATTGAGGATATACAGAAGTGACAAGGAAGCCTGCATATATCTGCTTCAAGACCTCATTCTTAATCTTCTCCGCCATATCGGGATGACTTCTTCTTAACTTTTGCTTGATAGGAGGGCATTCAGGTTTCAACGGAAAACGATGTTCCACAATATTTGTGTCCAACCCAGAAATATCTTGGTAGGACCACGCAAAAAGGTCAACATACTCTTTAAGAAGCTCTACAATTCTCTTCTTAACATCTTGACCAAGCAGTGCCCCAATCTTGACTTCCTTCTTATTTTCTTCAGAACCCAAGTTGATAACTTCTAACGGCTCTTTATATGGCTGAATGGTGTCTTCCTCGTGCTCAAGTAGTCGGGAACTCTCATCAGGAATACATTCAACACTTTCTCCTTCCTCTTCATACACAGGACACTCGAAGTTGGGAGAGGGTGCAGGGTCATTACTTTCAACAGTTTTATTGATTAATCTGCACAAGTGATTATTATTTAGAAAAAGAAAGATATATATGCAAACATGTAATCGTGCAGTTCTATACTTGTTCTCTTGCAGACTCACCACTTGTCCCCACACTCCCGAATGTCCTCTCTGGACCACCTGCTGAGCATCTTTGAAAGAGGCAATAGAATCTTCATCCTTCTTGAACTCATCATTAATAGACAGGGCTTAGAATGCTGTTCCAATGACTACTTCATCAGCTTCTATAGCACGGAACGAATAGAGATGCCTAATCAGAAACGCTTGTTCTCCATTCACGACAACCATCTTTCCATCTTTCACAAATTTCCACTTCTGGTGAAGAGTCGAAGTAACTGCCCCAGCTTCGTGGATCCATGGGCGTCCCAACAAAGAACTGTATGCCATAAAGATGTCCATCACTTGAAAAGTAATCTTGAAGACAAACGGACCAACACAGATGGGCAAATCAACTTCCCCAACTACTGACTTCTTTAACCCATCAAAATCCTTCACAATCACATTGCAATATCTCATTGGCGTGCCTCCATAAGACAGTTTGACAAGAGTGGATTTTGGCATAACATTCAGTGATGAACCAGTGTCAATTAACACATTAGACAGCGAATCCTCTTTACAACTAACAGAGATGTGTAAAGCCAAATTGTGATTTCTTCCTTCCTCAGGAAAATATTCATCACTGAAGCTCAAATTGTTACATGCAGTAATATTACCCACAAACCAATTAAACTGATCCAATGTCACATCATGATCCACAAAGGCATGATCAATTATCTTCAATCAAGAATCTCTATGAGCAGGAGAACTTGTCAACAATTCCATTATAGAGATCTTGTACGGAGTACGATGCAACTGATCCACAATCTTATAATCACTCATCTTGATAAGCTTCAATATCTCATCCATCTCTTTTCCTCAAAATAGCTTATCATTCACTTTTGTTGTATCATTAATATTCACAGGCACTTGAGTAGGATTCTTCTGGACATCCACAACTGCTTGGGGTTGAGTAAAAACTCGTCCACTTCTAGTCACTCTACTAACATCCGCTATATTCACAACAAAAGATAGAGGTTTAATATCAATTTCTTTTCCACCTTCCAGCATGGTGGCATTGTATCTGTAGGGTACAACTTTGTCAAAACTATAGGGTACAAATCCAGGCACACATATCACAAGAGGCTCTACAGCAGCTCTTCCATAATAACCAATCTCTACGCATTCTGGAATTTCAAAGTACGGCTCAATCACATTGACATCATCTTCATTTCTGTCTCTAAGAATCTCAACGAGCCCTTGATCCATCATCTCTTGTAAGTCTCTTCTCACAATATAACACCTTCGAGGGTTGACTGAACAAATCCTACAAGCAGCGTGATTATGCTCATAATGACTATATTCACACATAGTGGCATGCATCTCTACCAACGATCCTCTGATGTGTTCCACACGATAAATCTTATACTTTCCAGGGCATCCATAAACCATGTTCACAGCAGACACTTCATGAGGCGACAATGGATTGTTTTGCACATTAGGGCCAATATCACGGAAGGAAAGCATACCAGAACGGACCAATCTCTGAACTTCATTCTTTAGAGGCCAGCAATTTTCTAAGTCATGCCCAGGGGCATTCTGATGGAAAGCACGAGTGGCATCAACTTTGAACCAAATTCTGTGTATGTCATAGGGATAGGATCAAAATTAACTCAAGGATACGGATTCCGCCTCGCTGGCTGTTGATTAGAAGGAGCTACAGGAACTGAATTCACAACGGGAGTCACTGACGCCACTTGTTGAGGTTGACTTCTAGATCGAATATTCCTTCCGTGAGAAACAACATTAGCATCTGATTCCTTCTTCTTATGGAAAGAAGAACCATACTTCTTCGCACCACCAGACGGATTGTCATTCTGGACTAGACGACCTTCTCGCACAACTTCTTCAAGTCTGATAGCCATACCCACCATTTCAGTGAAGTCTATAGGAGCACTTGCAATCATCTTCTCATAGTAAAATAGGCCAAGAGTCTTCAGGAAAGTCTTAGTCATCTCTTTCTCTTCCATTGGAGGAATTACTTGGGCAGCAACTGTAACACCCCATTTCTACCCGGCAATTATAATGCGGAAAATATCAGAGTATTTAAAAATTTCTCGACAAACAAATGAGGCGTCACATATTCACTCCAACAATAAATCACATCATCGCATTCAGCGGATACATAGCACCTTTGAAACAGAATAACTTATTTTATTAAAACACAGCGGAATCACTTAAGAATGTATTCAATGAAATATCTTCAGTTAACTTAACATTTTGTCCAACAAAAATGAAACAATTAAATAGCAACATCAATAATAGTATAAATCGTTCCCCCCAGAGTGCTACATATCAGAGCGACAACCGACTCGAGTAACGGCAACTAAATCTTCATACTTGAATACCTGCACATTGCCAATATAAAGGCAACGGCGAAACAAGAAAAAAAGGTTGAGATATCAAATCATATAAGTGGGCGTATGATAAATTGCATGCTAGGATTCAGACATATAAAATCATCACATCACAAGTATCAATAGCTACTATACACATCATACTTCTACAGTTCATTAATCTCACATACTTTTCATCACACAACAAGTCATAATCATGTAAATAGTATCATCTAATAAATTTCACATATTCAAGTAAGCACAAAATTCAATAGTATAATACTCAAAAGATTCAATACTATTATCCCAAATATAAACACAATCTATCATTATCACATATTCACACGTTTAACCAATTATATATCAAAACATCACCAATTTCAATGATCACATCTCATGTACACATGACAATCACATAAATGCATATATTCAAACATCACTTAACCTCAATGTGACTTAATGCAAGACATGTGACTCTATGCATGTGGTACCCAATGTGGACCCAAAGTTCCACCGCTTCCGATTCATATAGAATCTAGCCACGCTTCAAATCCGAACAAGATCAAAGCCACCAAATGTAAACATATAGTTTACCGCTTTCCGAATTCACTCTAGAATCCAAGCCTCGCTTTTGTTTCAAAGCAAACCACCTTTGTTTCAAGGCACACCATGACATGAATGCATGTACAATGTTGACAAACATATGCAATTAAGATCATCTCTACCATCTTAATATTTAGCATATCACAATAATTCAACTCGATGAATTATCCACCAATTGTACACAACATTCACAACACATACATATAATTCACATATAAAAGGCCAATTAATCAATTACGATTCACAAAATCCAATTAACACTAGTAACCATACTATCTCATGTTAATTCTCATTTTGCCAATTATATATGAACATATACATTTAAAATCAAGCAATTAATCATTAAAACTAATGCTATCCAACTACCCACAGAGAATCAATATCAAAACAATATCATTGACATAATAATATATATTTCTCAACATACATATTCAAGTCAAAACACAATTACGGATAAATTCTCAAAATATCGTAATTTACCGACAAACCAAATAGTTAATCTAATTCCAAATTATATTCTAATCAATTAAACACATTGAAATTAATTCAACTATTAATTTAATCAACCAATTAATAATCACACTATATTAATTTAATTCACTTCTATTTTTACTCCATTTTCAATTTTCTAGCATTCTATTACTCAAGACCATTTTAATTAAAAAGGATATCGCGCTAGCTTTCTAACGTCTCGAACGGAGACTCAAACGGAGTTATGGTTCAAAAGATATGAATTGTTAAAGTCCCAATAAAAAAACAAACACCGACGTTATACACTGACAACTCTAAACATGTCAGAATTACTCAAAACAAATAAAAAATATGACTCTTAATAATTCAAAACAACTCTGACAACTTATTGTCGACTCTAACAACTCTATTGACAACTCTAACAACTCTATTGACAATTCTATTAATTATTATAATTTATTTATAAAGAATATTTAAACTAAACACAATTCCAGTCAATTCGTAAAATATCACAATTTCAACAAAATAACATCACCCCATTAATCTACTAATTAAACTTAGCTACCACGTGAATTTTCATCAAATTCCAGATAACTAATTA
This sequence comes from Vicia villosa, assembly GCF_029867415.1. Lineage (NCBI taxonomy): Eukaryota > Viridiplantae > Streptophyta > Magnoliopsida > Fabales > Fabaceae > Vicia > Vicia villosa. Next base: position 833,334 of record NW_026705208.1, on the reverse strand, counting down.
TACCGCTTAATTCGGCTATTTCGGTCAAACGGAACTGTTTATTAGTTCTACAATCACTACTGTTAACTAAGGATAAGTTTCTCGTCATTGATTCCATTTCCTCTAAATTTTATAAGCTAATATTTGAAATTTATTACATAAGCTTCAAGGTGGTTATGATATACATACCCACACATCCAACAAATTTTGTTGGTATAAGAGCTAGTTCTTTTTGTTATTACCAAATCGTTGCATCATATATTCAGATGCTACTGAAGCAATATGTGTATGCATTCCTAAACAATGCTAAAGTTCAATGGGACCCATTCAAATACATTAAAAAGGATGTTAGATATTATGCCTTAAGTATTATGCTGCCGACCATCCGTCATGAGTGACGACCACCACTTGTGTGTTTCCAGCTGGCCGTCATGCGCATTTCAATTTCTCTAACCTTCTTTTCATTTCCAGAATGCAACGTACAGATTCTTAACGTTTCACTAAATTAGTTCCACAGACTACCAAAGGCAATTTCAATAACAACACTGAACGGACAATAGTAACAGAAAACAATATTCATAGATTTCCAATCTCTAGCAATAATCTAACACAATTGCAATAACATAAACCCTTAATCCCCAACATACAATTGCTCATAGGCCCCATTATAGGAAGAGAACCCCACCCTTACCTTATCAATGGAAGCAACTCATTGGGTCTCTATTTGCATCTTCAATTGGCACCATGGATGAAAAAACTTCAAGCTTCTTCTTCTTCTCCATAGTCTTGCCTCTTTCTCCTCTATTCTTGCCTCTTCATTATGACAACTCCCTCTTTCCAAAATCTCTAAAACCCTAATATAAAACCAATTGGGCTTAGTGTTTAAATCCTCTCTTTATTTAATATCCTCCAAAATCAATTTAGGCCTAATAAGAGATATAACTAAAATAATCAATTATATCACTTATAATAATAATTCCTTCAATATAATAATTCCGACTTATAAATAATATTATTCTTAATATTATTTTTCGAATATCCGTCTTCAATTTATATAATTCTAAATACGCCCTTAAATAACACCGACAATCCAAATTCGACTAAATCAAATATTTAAATCCTTCAATAATTTAATTAACCAATTTAATTAAATTCGGGGTGTTACAACTCTCTCCCACTTAGAATATTTTCGTCCTCGAAAATTTGCTCAACACCATCCAAATACAAACCTCGTATCCAAATCTCAAATCTCCAAATCGCGCTTGGTAACACTTCGATCACTACCTCTTCGTCACAACAATGATTCCTCATGAACACAAACACATTACTATTCTTACCAGATTCACATTAATCAACGACTCAATGCAGCATCCTGGCTCGTCGCACTTATTCCAACAGTCTATCAATCTAAACATCAAGATAACTCCACTTCACAGTCTTCTGACATATAGTCCTTCACTTCTTACAAGTCGTATAACAAAAATGTCACATAATGCTTCTGCTGCGCAACTCGTATAATTCTTCTTTAAGTCACCATTCTCGATAAAATTCTGTCCACTTATATGGTTCACAAATTCTCGATCCAATACAAACTTTCTTCAATACTCATCCCCACATCGTTGTTTACTTGATAATTCCAATCTTTCACTTTGTGACACTCGCTTGCATAAAACGTACCACACCGATTGTTAATCTCATCTAATTCTAACTCAACCACCCCTCTTACCAAGCTACACAAACTAATGGGCGACTATCTTCACGATAAAATATAGACATTCTTTCTACACTATTAAGACAACAAGACAAATCTATAACGTCCAACACGAGTTTCGTCTACCATTAACAATAGATTGAGGGTGATCAGTTCCCCAATTTGCCAATTAGTATCCGACAACCTTAGTGGAGTATAAATCGTTGTTACATCAAAATAATGTCCTTTCCGAATTTCCACTTAAATCCAATAACACGACGTAATCCAATGATTTACTTTAGGTTTTTACAATTCCTACAACATCTTACCTTATCAATCGATCCTGTCAATGAGACATCGACGTCCAAACATAATACAAAAGTCTAATTCATAATCACTTAGCATTACACAAATATTTTTTTTGAACCAAAGTTATCCTCACGATAAACTGACGATAGAAATTCCATACAGTCCTTCTTTTATACACACCGCCACTTTTGGCATCCCAAATACGACTTCTATCATCTCTAAGTCTGACTTTTTCTTTGCTACTACTTCACTCTTCCTTAAAAGTCATCAGTACTCAAATCATCTTTAATATCGAACATCTTTTTATCTCATCTTAGTCATCAACAACAAGTTTTTCTTAACTTCGCTTCAGACATTTGCGGTAATAACCATTCTTATTCAACATGCTTACACATTTCCATAATGTATAATACAACTTCACCTCTTAGTAGGCTCAAATGGTACTTCCAACTGATACTCAAAACTCAAGATACAAATATCTGACGTTATTTGAATTGTAAACATCGACGTCAAGCATCGACAATTTTTATGTTATCTCCCAAACTCCTCAAATAACTTCGACGACAAACTGCACCCCATCCCAACATCATCACGTCAAAATCAAATCTATTACGGCTGCGACAATCACTCTTATAATACACTTCATCTCGTTATCTTTCTGACGCTTCAAATGGAGTTCAAATCAGATATCTGAAACTCAAGCTACGCGCATTCTCGAGTTCCAACTCGGGTTTGCGATTCACAACACTTCACACATCGACTACGTCCTTTAATCACTTATGCGAGTCCAACATAAAATCTACCGCAACTTTATCACCTTAACACTTGTCAAACACGGGCATCAGACGCAAAGGCTAAACACACCGACAAGCTCTCAGTCCTCAACCGTGCTGAACATCGTCACTCTCTAACTTCTGTCTCCCAAAATTATCCTTAACTTCACATTGTCTTCGACTCTGGTTAACATCCAAAACTCTCAACAACACTTGCATTGTCGCTTGTCGATAACATACCTGACCATCCCTTACAACAGAAACATCTTCGAGAAGCAAAACTTCTCCCCCACTTGGAATCAAACCAATCCCTGCAACAAAACAAACAAGTACGGACAGTGTTTCACACACGTGTCGTGTACTAAAGACTAAAACACTGACAATATTCAACTGTCGCACAACTCAACAGACTCGACAACTTAGCCGGACGGACCGACCAGGCTCTGATACCACTAATGTAACACCCCATTTCTACCCGACAACTATAAGGCGGAAAATATCAGAGTATTTAAAAATTTCTCGACAAACAAATGAGGCGTCACATATTCACTCCAACAATAAATCACATCATCGCATTCAGCGGATACATAGCACCTTTGAAACAGAATAACTTATTTTATTAAAACACAGCGGAATCACTTAAGAATGTATTCAATGAAATATCTTCCGTTAACTTAACATTTTTTCCAACCAAAATGAAACAATTAAATAGCTACATCAATAATAGTATAAATCGTTCCCCCCAGAGTGCTACGTATCAGAGCGACAACCGACTCGAGTAACGACAACTAAATCTTCATACTTGAATACCTGCACATTGCCAATATAAAGGCAACGGCGAAATAAGAAAAAAGGGTGAGATATCAAATCATATAAGTGGGCGTATGATAAATTGCATGCTAGGATTCAGACATATAAAATCATCACATCACAAGTATCAATAGCTACTATACACATCATACTTCTACAGTTCATTAATCTCACATACTTTTCATCACACAACAAGTCATAATCATGTAAATAGTATCATCTAATAAATTTCACATATTCAAGTAAGCACAAAATTCAATAGTATAATACTCAAAAGATTCAATACTATTATCCCAAATATATACACAATCCATCATTATCACATATTCACACGTTTAACCAATTATATATCAAAACATCACCAATTTCAATTATCACATCTCATGTACATGTTAGAACAAGATTTGTTCTGATCAATTATCTTAGTTTTGATGATAACAATAATATGAATTTTGCTTAAGATAATATGGTACTCTAATCCAATGCAATTTCCTTTTCAGGAAATATATAAAGAGTATGCATAATTCAGCGCTCAGAAGCTTTGTCTCAAAGGGTTCAGCATGCAACATCAGAACATGGTCTGGCAAGACATCAGAAGATGGTCGAAGCAGAATTAGAACATGGGTCTATGGAAGCATCAGAAGAACATGAGATCAGAAGCACTGAAGTTCTGATGGTATCACGCTCAGAAGCACTTCAAAGTCAGAAGATCAGAAGATGCTTTGCACCAAGCTGTTTGACTCTGATGATATTCAAACGTTGTATTCACAAACAACAGATCAGAAGGAAGTACACGTGGCAAGCTACGCTGACTGACAAAAGGAACGTTAAAAGCTACTAAAGGCAACGTCAGTAGACACAGCGTGAACAAGGCTCGAGGTAGTTGACAAAAGCGTATAACATTAAATGCGATGCTGTATGGAACACGCAAAGCATTAAATGCACTCAACGGTCATCTTCTCCAACGCCTATAAATATGAAGTTCTGATGAGAAGCAAGGTTAACGATTCTGCACAAAACAATTCATATTAACTTGCTGACACTCTGTTCTATTCAAAACTCAGAATCTTCATCTTCATCAAAGCTCACTACATTGCTGTTGTAATATATTAGTGAGATTAAGCTTAAACGTTAAGAGAAATATCACAGTTTGTGATTATAGCTTTTAAGAAGCAATTGTAATACTCTTAGAATTGATTACATTAAGTTGTAAGGAACTAGAGTGATCGTGTGGATCAGAATACTCTAGGAAGTCTTAGAGGTTATCTAAGCAGGTTGTAACTAGAGTGATCGTGTGGATCAGAATACTCTAGAAAGTCTTAGAGGGTATCTAAGCAGTTGTTCCTGGAGTGATCAGTGTGTGATCAGAAGACTCTGGAAGACTTAGTTGCTGACTAAGTGGAGAACCATTGTAATCCTGCGATTAGTGGATTAAATCCTCAGTTGAGGTAAATCATCTCTGCGGGGGTGGACTGGAGTAGTTTAGTTAACAACGAACCAGGATAAAAATAACTGTGCAATTTATTTTTATCTGTCAAGTTTTTAAAGCTACACTTATTCAAACCCCCCCTTTCTAAGTGTTTTTCTATCCTTCAATTGGCATCAGAGCGCCGGTTCTAAGGTGCAAGCACTTAACCGTGTTTAGAAAAGATTCAGGAAGAGAAAAACGCTTCAGTAAAAGATGGTTGATGAAACTGCAAAGTCTACACCTGCATCTACATCTGGCTCTGCTGAGCAACACAACGGTAACAATGGTTATACTAGACCGCCGGTATTTGATGGTGAAAACTTTGAATACTGGAAAGATAAACTGGAAAGTTACTTTCTTGGTCTAGATGGTGATCTATGGGATCTTCTGATGGATGGTTACAAACATCCAGTAAATGCCAGTGGCGTAAAGCTGACAAGGCAAGAAATGAATGATGATCAGAAGAAGCTTTTCAGGAATCATCATAAATGCAGAACTGTTTTGCTGAATGCTATCTCTCATGCTGAGTATGAGAAGATATCTAACAGGGAAACGGCCTATGACATATATGAGTCCTTGAAAATGACTCATGAAGGAAATGCTCAAGTCAAGGAGACTAAAGCTCTCGCTTTAATCCAGAAGTATGAAGCCTTCAAGATGGAGGATGATGAAGACATTGAAAAGATGTTTTCAAGATTTCAAACTCTTACTGCTGGATTGAGAGTTCTTGACAAGGGATACACCAAGGCTGATCACGTAAAGAAGATCATCAAAAGCTTACCCAGAAGATGGGGTCCTATGGTGACTGCATTCAAGATTGCAAAGAATCTGAATGAAGTTTCTCTGGAAGAGCTTATCAGTGCCTTGAGGAGTCATGAAATAGAGCTGGACGCAAATGAGCCTCAAAAGAAAGGTAAGTCTATTGCATTAAAATCCAATATCAAGAAATGCACTAGCGCTTTTCAGGCTAGAGAAGAAGATACTGAAGAATCAGAATCTGAAGAAGAAGATGAACTGTCCTTGATCTCCAGAAGGCTAAATCAACTCTGGAAGAACAAGCAAAGGAAGTTCAGAGGCGTCAGAAGTTCAAAGAAATTTGAACGTGGAGAATCTTCTGATGACAGAAGATTTGACAAGAAGAAGGTCATGTGCTATGAATGCAATGAGCCTGGACACTTCAAGAATGAATGTCCAAAACTTCAGAAGGAAAATCCCAAGAAGAAGTTTCATAAGAAGAAAGGTCTTATGGCAACCTGGGATGAGTCAGAAGATGATTCAGACTCTGAAGATGAGCAGGCTAACTGTGCGCTGATGGCGACAGAAGATGACGAATCAGAATCTACATCAGCATCAGATTCTGAAGAGGTATTTTCTGAACTTACTAGAGATGAGTTAGTTTCCGGTATAACTGAACTTCTGGAATTCAAATCTCAGATTAGTCTCAAATACAAAGAGCTGAAAAAGCTATTTGAATTTGAAACAAAGAAGCTTGAGTTGGAGAATTCTGAATTAAAAGAAAAACTTTTAAAATTATCCAATAATGTTGGATCTCCTTCTGATTCAGAAAAATCCACTCCTAGTCTAAACCATATTCTGAAAGAATATGATTTAAGTTTCAGGAAGTTCTTATCTAGAAGTATTGGCAGAAGTCAGCTAGCTTCTATGATATATGCTGTGTCTGGAAACAAAAGAGTTTGCATTGGTTTTGAGGGTGAAACCCCATACAAACTTGAACCTGTTGATGAAATGAAATTCACATACAAGCCATTGTATGATCAGTTCAAGTATGGCCACTCCCATGATATTAGGCACACCTCACATGCTCAAAGTTTTCACATAACACACACCAAAAAGCATGTGACACAACCTAGGAAATATCATGAAACTCACATTAAAAATTATCATGCTGTTCCTCCTATTGCTTACAATGTTAAACCCAAGTTCAATCAGAACTTGAGAAAATCTAACAAGAAAGGACCCAAGAGAATGTGGGTACCTAAGGATAAGATTATTCCTATTGCAGATATCCTTGGCTGCAAAAAGGACAAAGCACAACATGTCATGGTACCTGGACTCTGGATGCTCACGACACATGACAGGAAGAAGGTTTATGTTCCAAGACCTGGTGCTTAAGTCTGGAGGAGAAGTCAAGTTTGGAGGAGATCAGAAGGGCAAGATAATTGGCTCTGGAACTATAAAGTCTGGTAACTCTCCTTCCATTTCTAATGTACTTCTTGTAGAAGGATTAACACATAACCTCTTATCTATCAGTCAATTGAGTGACAATGGTTATGATATAATCTTTAATCAAAAGTCTTGCAAGGCTGTAAATCAGAAGGATGGCTCAATCCTATTTACAGGCAAGAGGAAGAACAACATTTATAAGACAGATCTGCAAGATCTTATGAGTCAGAAGGTGACTTGTCTTATGTCTGTTTCTGAAGAGCAGTGGGTCTGGCACAGAAGATTAGGTCATGCTAGTTTGAGAAAGATTTCTCAGATTAACAAACTGGATCTTGTCAGAGGACTCCCTAATCTGAAATTCAAATCAGATGCTCTTTGTGAAGCATGTCAGAAGGGCAAGTTCTCCAAACCTGCATTCAAGTCCAAGAATGTTGTTTCTACCTCAAGGCCATTAGAACTCTTGCACATTGATCTGTTTGGCCCAGTCAAAACAGCATCTGTCAGAGGGAAGAAATATGGATTAGTCATCGTAGATGATTATAGTCGCTGGACGTGGGTAAAATTCTTGAAACACAAGGATGAGACACATTCAGTGTTCTTTGATTTCTGCATTCAGATTCAATCTGAAAAAGAGTGTAAAATCATAAAGGTCAGAAGTGATCATGGTGGTGAATTTGAGAACAGATCCTTTGAAGAATTCTTCAAAGAAAATGGTATTGCCCATGATTTCTCTTGTCCTAGAACTCCACAGCAAAATGGAGTTGTAGAACGAAAGAATAGGACTCTGCAAGAAATGGCCAGAACCATGATCAATGAAACCAATATGGCTAAGCATTTCTGGGCAGAAGCAATAAACACTGCATGCTATATTCAGAATAGAATCTCTATCAGACCTATTCTAAATAAGACTCCTTATGAATTGTGGAAGAATAAAAAGCCCAACATTTCATATTTCCATCCTTTTGGATGTGTATGCTTTATTCTGAACACTAAAGATCATCTTGGTAAGTTTGATTCCAAAGCACAAAAATGTTTCCTTCTTGGATATTCTGAACGCTCAAAAGGCTACAGAGTATACAATACTGAAACATTGATTGTGGAAGAATCAATCAATATCAGGTTTGATGATAAGCTTGGTTCTGAAAAACCAAAGCAGTTTGATAATTTTGCAGATTGTGATATTGATATATCAGAAGTTGTTGAGCCAAGAAGCAACGCATCAGAAGCAGAGCTTCTCAGAAGCAAAGAATCTGAAGATCAAGTATCAGCTTCTCTGGAGAATCTAAGTATTTCTGAAGAACCATCTGTCAGAAGATCATCCAGACTCATCTCTGGTCATTCAGAAGATGTCATTCTTGGAAAGAAGGATGATCCAATCAGAACAAGAGCATTCCTTAAGAACAATGCAGACTGTCAATTAGGTCTTGTATCTTTGATCGAGCCAACTTCTGTTGATCATGCTCTAGAAGATCCAGACTGGATAATTGCTATGCAAGAAGAATTGAATCAGTTTACAAGGAATGATGTTTGGGATCTTGTTCCTAGACCAGATGGATTCAATATAATCGGTACAAAGTGGGTCTTCAGAAACAAGCTCAGTGAGAAAGGTGAAGTGGTAAGAAACAAAGCCAGACTGGTGGCTCAGGGTTATAGTCAGCAAGAAGGGATTGACTATACAGAAACCTTTGCACCAGTGGCCAGGTTAGAATCTATTCGTCTATTAATTTCATTTGCCACTCAACATAACATCACTCTCTATCAGATGGATGTTAAAAGTGCCTTCTTAAATGGTTATATAGATGAAGAAGTTTATGTCCGTCAACCTCCTGGTTTTGAAGACTCTATGTCTCCTAATCATGTTTTTAAACTAAAGAAATCGTTGTATGGATTGAAACAAGCTCCCAGAGCTTGGTATGAACGCTTAAGTTCTTTCCTTCTGGATAATGGTTTCACTAGAGGAAAAGTGGACACTACTCTCTTTTGTAAAACCTTTAAAAGGGATATTTTAATTTGTCAAATATATGTAGATGATATTATTTTTAGAACATCTAATGCTACACTTGGAAAGGAGTTTGCTGAGTCTATGCAGGCTGAGTTTGAAATGAGCATGATGGGAGAACTCAAGTATTTCCTTGGAATACAAATAAATCAAACATCAGAAGGAACGTATGTTCACCAAACCAAGTATGTGAAGGAACTTCTGAAGAAGTTTAATCTTCTAGACTGCAAAGAAGCCAAAACTCCTATGCATCCAACATGCATACTAGGTAAGGATGAGGTAAGTAAGAAGGTAGATCAGAAGTTATACAGAGGTATGATTGGATCTCTTCTATATTTGACTGCTTCTAGACCTGACATTCTGTTCAGTGTTTGTTTGTGTGCTAGATTCCAATCAGATCCTAGAGAATCTCATTTAACTGCTGTTAAGAGAATTCTAAGGTATTTGAAAGGTACTACTAATGTTGGCTTAGTTTACAGAAAATCTAAAGAATACAACTTAGTCGGATTCTGCGATGCTGACTATGCTGGAGACAGAATTGAAAGAAAGAGTACTTCAGGAAGTTGCCAATTTCTTGGAAGTCATTTGATCTCCTGGTATAGCAAGAAGCAAGCAACTATTGCTCTATCAACAACAGAAGCAGAATATGTCGCTGCTGCTGGTTGCAGTACACAGATGCTCTGGATGAAGAGTCAGTTAGAAGATTATCAGATATATGAGAGTAACATTCCTATATTCTGTGATAATACTTCTGCTATATGTTTATCTAAGAATCCTATTCTTCATTCAAAGGCTAAACATATTGAGATTAAACATCATTTCATAAGGGACTATGTTCAGAAGGGTGTTATATCTTTAAACTTTGTTGATACAGACCATCAATGGGCTGATATCTTTACAAAACCCCTGGCTGAAGATAGGTTTAAGTTCATTCTGAAGAACATCAGTATGGATTTATGCCCAGAATGAGAAGATGAGAAGTTCTTATGTATGGGTATCTTCTGAAATGAATTTTTTTTTAAGAAGTTCTGATTGAAATCAATTAGAATTGTGATTCAGTTATTACTAACGTTTCATTGTCTAAGTTGATTCAGAATCTCTTTAAAAGCAAAACAGCTGTAACTGGCTATCCAGATGGTAAACACGTGTTCACTATTCCTGGACAAGCGTGCGTGCAGTTGAGGGGACGTCTACTTAGGTAACTGTGCAAATCACGTCTTTTGTCATTATTATCTCTCCTCACGTCACGTAACATTAAATGCTTTTCATCATTTACTCTCTTTCAGTTTTCTTTTTATATTCTTCAAACGTTTCTTTTCCCTCTTATATTTCTCTCACTTTGCATTTAGTTTCTGTTTCGTTCTCTCTCTTTGCATTCATATCATAAACCCTAGCAGTTTCCAATATCTGCAACTTCATCATGAATCCATCGTCAAGCTCTGGGAATCAAGATAATGATCGGAAACAAAAGAGAAAGGCAACTGCTGAACCAGAAACCAAACCAAAAAAGAGTAAGGATCATCTGTGACCCTCTCAAAGTGAACCCGTCTGAAGCTATGATGTCTGGAAATTACTCTAGACGTGTGTATCAACCCCTTGACGGTACCCCTCAATCACCTCCCTCTTCAAAGACCTCCACCACCTCTTCCTCCTCATTCATCCTCTCGGAACCACCTTCCTCACCATCTGATATCTCCTCTCCTTCAACCCATCCATCAGATATTTCTTTATCTCTCTCACACCCTTTTCCCACCAGAACACCTAATCCCTATAGTGTTGTTCTTCCCGACTCCAGGTTCACTGTCAACCCTCCAACCCCTACCACTCAATCATTTCTGGAGCTTTTACATTCTGATGTAAATGGCTGGTTGGAGATTCTGGGTGCTGCTCACCTTAACCATCTGGATGAGTATGCTACGAGCAACCTTTGGGATACCTTTCGTCAGGATTTTCTGGCTAAGGCTACAAACACTCAGAGAAGGATCATGTCTGAAGCTCCTGGTATTCGTGGTCTTAGGTTGGAAGCTGGTGAAAGCAGCTATCACCATCTCATCAGGAACAGAAGTGTTCTTGAGAAGAAGATACCTGCAGATGAGTTGGAAGAAGAAAATCTCTGCAGAGACATCGTGGTGTGGAAACCATGGTTTCCTGTGCTGACTGGAGATTTTCAGTGGTTATTTAACTGGTTCAGAATGAACCCTTCTGACAAAGCACCTCACATGGTCTTTCCAGTAGTGGTTTATCCTGCTGAAGTTGCTGGTCCTACTCCTCCAACAAACCTAGCAGCTATTCTTCAAGCGTTGGAAGCTGGAACTTCTGAGCTGCCTGAACCAGAATATGCTAAGGCGACTTCTGAGTCAGACTCAGATGAGGAAATGGAAGATGCACAAGCTGAAGATCTTCCAGAAGATCACCCTGCTGAGATTGCTGTCCCTTTTGGCAGAAATACTGGTGCCTCCTCTTCTGGTGAAACCTCAACTCTGATGGAGACCTTGGAAGCTCTTCATCAGAATCAAGCTATGCTGGCTTCTCGTTTGGACGCGCAAGAATTAGCCAATGCTGAGTTTCGCTCCTTCATGGCAAGGCAAGCTACAAGCACTGACGGGATTCATGATGTTCTGGCGCGGATTTTGCGTAGGCTAGGTCTTAGTCCTTTGGTCTGTGTAGTTTTTCTTTCCTTGGTGCATCTGTTTTCCTGCATTCCTCTTTTGTAATCCTTCTTGTTGATTATCAATGAAAAGTTTCTTTGTTTTTGCATTCCAGTGATTTTATTTGTCGTTTTAATCATCTGAATCTTTTGAAATATTCTTTTTGATGTTATGACAAAAAGGGGGAGAAGATAAATGATAAATGATTTGATTAATCTATCAGTTGCTGGGTAAAGCTCCCACACATTTTACTAACAAGAACTGCAAGTTCTATATGGTTTAAGTGTTTTGCAGGTATAAAGAAATGAAGAGAATCTTCAAAGCAAACACAAGAAGCAAAACCATAAGAAGTGTTATTCTGTGAAAAGAATAAACTCATGGAAACTGAAGCAAGCTGAGTGCTGTCAAGCTTCAGAAATCAGAAGCAAGAAAGAAGAATGAATCAGAAGCACTGATAATAGAATTTGATCCATATTTGTCTATTTGCTCTGACAAAATTCTATTTGCTCTGATACATTATTTTAGCCTATATGGCTCTGATACATATCATGTGTTCTAATATACATTTTATGTTCTGACTCGTCCATGCTGACTTTTGTCGTTTAGTTTTTGTTCTGTAACATTTCAGGATGTAGAGATGCTCTGATGATGCTCTGGTACATTCAACAATGTTCTGATACAAATCTAGCATGAAGTGATGTTGGTAGAAATTCAAAGCTCTGAAGCTATCCGAGGGAAGCAGAAATCAGAAGCTGTGAACATTCTAAAGATCTAGAAAACTCGAGTTCTGAAGCTGTCCTAAATGGAAGCAGAAATCAGAAGCTGTGAACATTCTGAAGATCAAAGAAATTCAAGTTCTGAAGCTGTCCTAAATGGAAGCAGAAATCAGAAGCTGAGAATGTTCTGAAGATCAAAGAAATTCTAGTTCTGAAGCTGTCCTAGATGGAAGCAGGAATCAGAAGCTGTGAGTGTTCTAAGGATCTAAAGAAATTCTAGTTCTGAAGCTGTCCAATGGAAGCAGAAGTCAGAAGCTATGAATTCTCTAAAGATAGAAGCTTATGTGATCGTCTCTACCGAAATAATCAGGGAAGTCATTTATTAAAGTTCTTCGAGTATTTATTTCAGGGGGAGATTATTTATCTCAGGGGGAGATTGTTAATCTCAGGGGGAGACATATTCATATGCTTATGCTATAGCTGTGTAATTTGTCTTTTGCCGTCTGCTCTTTCTGATCGCAAATTCATATCATTTATATATGTTTTTGTCATCATCAAAAAGGGGGAGATTGTTAGAACAAGATTTGTTCTGATCAATTATCTTAGTTTTGATGATAACAATAATATGAATTTTGCTTAAGATAATATGGTACTCTAATCCAATGCAATTTCCTTTTCAGGAAATATATAAAGAGTATGCATAATTCAGCGCTCAGAAGCTTTGTCTCAAAGGGTTCAGCATGCAACATCAGAACATGGTCTGGCAAGACATCAGAAGATGGTCGAAGCAGAATCAGAACATGGGTCTATGGAAGCATCAGAAGAACATGAGATCAGAAGCACTGAAGTTCTGATGGTATCACGCTCAGAAGCACTGAAGTTCTGATGGTATCACGCTCAGAAGCATTTCAAAGTCAGAAGATCAGAAGATGCTTTGCACCAAGCTGTTTGAATCTGATGATATTCAAACGTTGTATTCACAAACATCAGATCAGAAGGAAGTACACGTGGCAAGCTACGCTGACTGACAAAAGGAACGTTAAAAGCTACTAAAGGCAACGTCAGTAGACACAGCGTGAACAAGGCTCGAGGTAGTTGACAAAAGCGTATAACATTAAATGCGATGCTGTACGGAACACGCAAAGCATTAAATGCACTCAATGGTCATCTTCTCCAACGCCTATAAATATGAAGTTCTGATGAGAAGCAAGGTTAACGATTCTGCACAAAACAATTCATATTAACTTGCTGACACTCTGTTCTATTCAAAACTCAGAATCTTCATCTTCATCAAAGCTCACTACATTGCTGTTGTAATATATTAGTGAGATTAAGCTTAAACGTTAAGAGAAATATCACAGTTTGTGATTATAGCTTTTAAGAAGCAATTGTAATACTCTTAGAATTGATTACATTAAGTTGTAAGGAACTAGAGTGATCGTGTGGATCAGAATACTCTAGGAAGTCTTAGAGGTTATCTAAGCAGGTTGTAACTAGAGTGATCGTGTGGATCAGAATACTCTAGAAAGTCTTAGAGGGTATCTAAGCAGTTGTTCCTGGAGTGATCAGTGTGTGATCAGAAGACTCTGGAAGACTTAGTTGCTGACTAAGTGGAGAACCATTGTAATCCGTGCGATTAGTGGATTAAATCCTCAGTTGAGGTAAATCATCTCTGCGGGGGTAGACTGGAGTAGTTTAGTTAACAACGAACCAGGATAAAAATAACTGTGCAATTTATTTTTATCTGTCAAGTTTTTAAAGCTACACTTATTCAAACCCCCCCTTTCTAAGTGTTTTTCTATCCTTCAGTACACATGACAATCACATAAATGCATATATTCAAACATCACTTAACCTCAATGTGACTTAATGCAAGACATATGACTCTATGCATGTGGTACCCAATGTGGACCCAAAGTTCCACCGCTTCCGATTCATATAGAATCTAGCCACGCTTCAGATCCGGACAAGATCAAAGCCACCAAATGTAAACATATAGTTTACCGCTTTCCGAATTCACTCTAGAATCCAAGCCCCGCTTTTGTTTCAAAGCAAACCACCTTTGTTTCAAGGCACACCATGACATGAATGCATGTACAATGTTGACAAACATATGCAATTAAGATCATCTCTACCATCTTAATATTTAGCATATCACAATAATTCAAATCGATGAATTATCCACCAATTGTACACAACATTCACAACACATACATATCATTCACATATAAAAGGCCAATTAATCAATTACGATTCACAAAATCCAATTAACACTAGTAACCATACTATCTCATGTTAATTCTCATTTTGCCAATTATATATGAACATATACATTTAAAATCAAGCAATTAATCATTAAAACTAATGCTATCCAACTACCCACAGAGAATCAATATCAAAACAACATCATTGACATAATAATATATATTTCTCAACATACATATTCAAGTCAAAACACAATTACGGATAAATTCTCAAAATATCGTAATTTACCGACAAACCAAATAGTTAATCTAATTCCAAATTATATTCTAATCAATTAAACACATTGAAATTAATTCAACTATTAATTTAATCAACCAATTAATAATCACACTATATTAATTTAATTCACTTCTATTTTTACTCCATTTTCAATTTTCTAGCATTCTATTACTCAAGACCATTTTTATTAAAAAGGATATCGCGCTAGCTTTCTAACGCCTCGAACGGAGACTCAAACGGAGTTATGGTTCAAAAGATATGAATTGTTAAAGTCCCAATAAAAAAACAAACACCGACGTTATACACTGACAACTCTAAACATGTCAGAATTACTCAAAACAAATAAAAAATATGACTCTTAATAATTCAAAACAACTCTGACTACTTATTGTCGACTCTAACAACTCTATTGACAACTCTAACAACTCTATTGACAATTCTATTAATTATTATAATTTATTTATAAAGAATATTTAAACTAAACACAATTCCAGTCAATTCGTAAAATATCACAATTTCAACAAAATAACATCACCCCATTTTTCTACTAATTAAACTTAGCTACCACGTGAATTTTCATCAAATTCCGGATAACTAATTATACCGTTTAATTCGGCTATTTCGGTCAAACGGAACTGTTTATTAGTTCTACAATCACTACTGTTAACTAAGGATAAGTTTCTCGTCATTGATTCCATTTCCTCTAAATATTATAAGCTAATATTTGAAATTTATTACATAAGCTTCAAGGTGGTTATGATATACATACCCACACATCCAACAAATTTTGTTGGTATAAGAGCTAGTTCTTTTTGTTATTACCAAATCGTTGCATCATATATTCAGATGCTACTGAAGCAATATGTGTATGCATTCCTAAACAATGCTAAAGTTCAATGGGACCCATTCAAATACATTAAAAAGGATGTTGGATATTATGCCTTAAGTATTATGCTGCCGACCATCCGTCATGAGTGACGACCACCACTTGTGTGTTTCCAGCTGGCCGTCATGCGCATTTCAATTTCTCTAACCTTCTTTTCATTTCCAGAATGCAACGTACAGATTCTTAACGTTTCACTAAATTAGTTCCTCAGACTACCAAAGGCAATTTCAATAACAACACTGAACGAACAATAGTAACAGAAAACAATATTCATAGATTTCCAATCTCTAGCAATAATCTAACACAGCAATTGCAATAACATAAACCCTTAATCCCCAACATACAATTGCTCATAGGCCCCATTATAGGAAGAGAACCCCACCCTTACCTTATCAATGGAAGCAACTCATTGGGTCTCTATTTGCATCTTCAATTGGCACCATGGATGAAAAAACTTCAAGCTTCTTCTTCTTCTTCTCCATAGTCTTGCCTCTTTCTCCTCTATTCTTGCCTCTTCATTATGACAACTCCCTCTTTCCAAAATCTCTAAAACCCTAATATAAAACCAATTGGGCTTAGTGTTTAAATCCTCTCTTTATTTAATATCCTCCAAAATCAATTTAGGCCCAATAAGAGATATAACTAAAATAATCAATTATATCACTTATAATAATAATTCCTTCAATATAATAATTCCGACTTATAAATAATATTATTCTTAATATTATTTTCCGAATATCCGTCTTCAATTTATATAATTCCAAATACGCCCTTAAATAACACCGACAATCCAAATTCGACTAAATCAAATATTTAAATCCTTCAATAATTTAATTAACCAATTTAATTAAATTCGGGGTGTTACAGCAACCTCACGCCATCTCTGAGCATATTCCTTGAAGGATTCTTTTTCTTTCTGCATCATAGCTCTCAGCTGATCTCGATCAGGAGCCATCTCCACATTGTACTTGTATTGCTTAACAAACGCCTCAGCTAGATCATTAAAAGTGCGAATATGGGTGCTATCAAGGCCCATATACCACTTAGAAGCAGCTCTAGTCAAACTATCTTGGAAATAATGGATCAACAAACGCTGATCGTCAGTCTGAGTGGACATCTTCCTTACATACATCACCAGATGTGTCTGAGGACAGGAATTTCCCTTATACTTCTCGAATTCCGGCAACTTGAACTTAGCAGGTACTTTCACATTGGGATCAAGACAGATATCGTGCACATTCTTTCCAAACAATTCTTTCCCACGCAGGGCTTTCATCTCTTTTTGAAATTCTTCAAACTGATCTTGGAAACCATCCATTTTGTCATGAATACCCAAACCTTCACTTGGCGCAGCATCATAAATGGGCTCTGGGAAAAAAGGACCAATATGAATAATAGGAGATGTAATGACCATGACAGGAGTCAAAGGACGAGTCATCTCAGGAACAGACAGATAACCTTCAGGTATACCCCAGGGATATCCATTAGGCATACGTTGCTGAGTAGCTGCAGCAGGAATAACCGGAATTGTTGTAGCAGCAATTTCAGAAATCACAGTGGTCTGACCTTGAGCTTGGGCAATGGAAGGAGGAGGAACTTGATCTGATTCTGAGGAGCCATTAATGTCTCGACTAGAGCAGTGAGACGCTCCACCCCAGATCTCAAAGTAATAACCTCTTCACGTAATTCTCTGTTCTCTTGTTCAAGACCTTCCATCTTCTTTTTGCAGTTAGCTCGAGTGTTATACTGGTGAGACAACTTGATTATGTATAAAGGATACTGAATAAGACCTCGGGAATACTCTCGAAAGCAAGACCAAGATGCGCAATGATGCATGAAATGCAATGCAAATGATTTTTACTTTTATTAGTTTTCCAGGAAATTTAAGACATTATTTGTAAACATTAAAAAAATACAACATAAAACATAATAAAATTCTTTCATTAATAATGGAAAATCTTACAAAAGGTTCAAAGTTCAAAATTATAAAACAAAAGAAAAAACTAAAAACTAGAAGGAAACGCTTCTAATGAAGATCCAGCTCCTCTTTGCAGCTTCATACGGAGCTTCTCCAGCTCATCTTCATAAAAGGCCTTCAAATGAGTCTTCTCGACCATCAACTTATCAGTAACTTCCTTCCATACAACCGAATCTTCCTGATTACCAGAGGAAAATAAATCCTCTTGTTGTCTCTTCTGCTTTTCACCATGTTGCTGAAGTAATTCTTTCTGGCGACGGATCTGATCATCTTTTTCCATCAACCAACCATCTTGAAGATAAAGCATATCGTCCTTTTCTTTCAACTGTTTCTTCAACTCTTTCTTCTCAATCTCCGAAGCATGAAACTTCTTTTCCCAAGTATCCCTTTCCAATCTCATCCTAGCCACGAGCTCTCGGTGTTCTACCCTACTCTCGATGGGAATAGTGGAAGATGATGATGGAGCAACAGGTAGAGGGGGCTCTTTGAGCAAGTAAGGCATCTGAAGAGTGTGAGCTCTAGCTTGAACCCAATCAGTGTAGTCTTTGAGAGCAACACATTGCTTCTTTCCCAGATGTCTCTTCCTATCAATATGGTGCCAAGCACGCACAAACCGATTTTTCATATCCGAATCTCCATCCTGATTATGATAAAATTTTCCTGACACAAGAATACTAGCAGGTCGCTCCTTCATGGGGTAACCGAATTGACGCCTTGCAAGAATAGGGTTGTAGGTAATTCCTCCTTGTATACCAAGAAGAGGTACATTAGGGAATTCTCCAAAACTATCAATAATCTCTCCAATGTCATAAGCAGGATTGTACCAATGGATATTCCCATTAGTAAGAGGCATAATCTTCTGAGACCATCAGGGTTGCTCCAGAAATTCTTAGTCCGAGGTAAGTGCGAACAAAACCACTTATAAAGCAAAGGAGTGCAACAGTTGATACATCCATCTTTCTTATCAGTCCTATGGTGAATGGAATGATAAGTATCCCAAGCAAAGTAGGCACATGATTCCTAATCATGAATATCTGAATAGCATTAACATCGACAAAGTTGTCAATGTTGGGAAAGATTATCAAACCATAGATGAGCAAGGCCAGAAAAATCTCAAAAGCGATCATACATCCTTTACTAGCCAACATAGAATCCTTCCCAATCAAAAACTTAGAAGTCAACCCCCAAATTCCTCCCTTTTTAGTCATGTTCGCTTTTACATCTGATATCTTCAACTAAAGAAGTTCTGCTATCTCATCCACCTTAGGATATTTCTCTAGACACTAAACAGTATATCATCTGTAATTGGCAAACCAATCTAATACGAATACTCCTTCAAAGTGGGCATAAGCTGATAATCTGGAAAGGTGAAACAATGATAAAACGGGTCATAAAACAGCACATGAGTCTCAAGAATCCCCTTCTCCACTTTGGTCTTCAAGATAGAGATCAATTTCCCATAACGGTTTTTGAAGTTATCAGGATTAGGAACCAAAGTTTCTAGCTCTTTCAACTCTTTCGCACTTGAATTCCTGAAAGTGTACTTCTTGATGCTTCTCTTTTGATCCATGATGCTTGTGATGTTTACAAAAAAGTCTCTAAGTTCCTTGAAAACCATTTGTGAAGAATGTTTTTATGAATGCATGAATGCATGGCTTATGCATTAACCACAATCAAGAGGACACAAGATCACACCAAATCACACAATCAAGGTTCAAAGGTTCGATGTCACGAGCATAGAGCCATGGGTCTACCCATCCCAAAAGGCATGATCTAGAGAATTTTGTACCTGCCAGTCGGGTTCTACAAAGTTTCCCAGAGTTTTCAATCTTCTATCGGATACTACCGGCACGCACAATTGCTCATGGGCGCCAATAATATGCCTAAAAAGACCTCGTCTGAGTGTAGCATCGCATGAAAACAAGCTCGAATTGGTACTCGAACTTGCTTCTGCACTACATCCTAAAAATGCTTAGATGGGTTAAAAGGGTTCTAGGTCATTCAGCTTCTACGGACACTCACTATTGAAAGTAATAGCGTTCTTACGATGGTTCGTAACAACATCTACTACCTTCCATGAGGCCTCCACTGATTGGGGTTCCACTATATGATGCTCATGTTAAGGATTGCTCCTGACATGCAACTATTGGTCTTACCACCTCCTATCTCAAGTTACTCACCAAAGTCCGGGTTAGGACTTTATCTCATCACAGAGGAACCATCGAGCACCAAAAAGAAAAAATAAAACAAACAAAGCACACAATAATATATACAGACAAAAAACACACAGATAAACAAAAATAGGCTTAACACAATTAAAACTGGATCCCCAGTGAAGTCGCCATTTTTCTGGAGCACCATTAGATTGACTTGACTTAATATTTCAGTGAAAGTCGCCACCGCGCTTTATTATTTCCAAAGGAAAATGGAAATGAACGAAGAAAACCCAAAGTTTGTTTTTAAAACAAATAGAGATCTTGGGTACGGGTGTTGATAATACAAGGGGAAGGTTTTAAGCACCCCTCGTATCTGTGGTACTCCACAGGAACCTTTTTTAAAATCTGTGTCGTGTGTGCTAAAAAAAGAGTTTTGTTTGAATTTTTAAAATAAGCTCGGAAAGACAATGAGCCTTATGCCTATATACCTCCTCGGTGCAATGGAGAAGTCACAGCTAATGTTGGTCCGCTTAAAAGGGAAAACGGTTTTTAAAAGGAATAAACACTTTATCATCGTCGGAGAGAATACTCGGCCATTGATCTTGATCATGAGAACAAATGATTTCTTTGCATCAAAAATGAAAGAAGGGCTCCAACTCGGATGGAAATCAACGAGTATGTGTCGCTACCGCGAAAATTAACAGAGTCGCCACTAACATATTTATCCTGAAAAGGAAGGGAATGCCAGCAAACCACAAAACAAAACAACGGTCTCACGACCAGAGAAAAAGGGTAAGGGAGTCGGTTACGCGAGGGGAAGGTGTTAGCACCCCTCGCGCCCATCGTACTCGATGGTATCCACGCTAGTGTCTAAATCTATGGGTGTGTAAGCAAACTACGCTAATCTGGACTAAAATGAATGCAGAATGTAGGGAAAAGAAAGGATTGTGCTCGCACGGGCCCTACCCCGCTGCCTACGTATCTGTTTTGCAGAATCAGAGCTACCGTAGCTCGGCTAACTAATTTCTGTTTGTTTTGTGTTTTTTAGGTGAACGAGTTACATTCACACTCCGCTGCTCGACCTTTGGAGGCTTATGCTTGGGAATGGAGCGGAAATAACAAGCTCTTAAGAAAAGAAAATCAAAGAGTGTGGTTTGTGTTTTAAAAGAATGCATGAGGAAGACCTAAGCTAAGGGGGAAAGCTTGCTACCTAATGTTATCATACAAAGGATGCAAATCTAAACTAAACTAACAACCTATGAGAAACGGGGAAGCACACAATAATCACACAAACGAGCATCCACTCGTAAAGCAAACAAACCAACGGTACTGACCGAATGGTAGAAAAGCGGTCCCGCCATAGCCAAGGGGAGCAGCTCAACCCAAGTCAACCAAGCATTAGACCTCGCGAAAATGATCGGGCCATAGACAAGAAGGCGGACCCTTCTCAGCAACCAAGTCGTCACGGATCGTAAAGGAAAACGGTGCGTGCGTACACCGAGCATCAACGTCGAGTGACATGAGCTATAGGAAAGGCGGGGGTCCGGCTACATGAACCCTTTTCCTGACATACTCGATAACAAGATCTTTTGCACGTTCGGAAGCGAGCAACGCGAGGCGTGCGCATACCAAACAGACTCGATGAGACTAGGCGGGGGTTGATTACGAACCCTTGACCGCATGCCTTCCATGAGGACTTAACGGAGTGCCATATAGGACTTATTACACCGTGACTCCCTGCCGCAAAGCACAAATGTAAACACACCAACAAAAACAGAGCCTCTTTCGAGGGCTTGGCCAGATGCATGTCTAGGTCCTACTTCTCATGGTAAAGGATGATGCGGAAAGCGATAAAGTACAGAAAGAAGTAAAATGAAACGGGAGACAATACCGAACGGATAGCAAATCCGCAATGAGCTAGCAAGCGTAAGCAGAGAAGTCCGAAGTACTTCGCGTAAGCCATCATCAAGCAAAGCTAGTCAGAAAGCGTCGTCGTGAAAGTAAGTCACGAGCGACATGTGGTACACGTCGAGCATAACCACATAAGCAACCTGCAAGAGAACACAAGCCAGACAATGCAGGAATATACATCTCAATGAATGAGAGATCAGGTAACTGGCATTGGAAATAGGTTCGTGCCCCACAAATAAAGTGGAACACGACGCATATCAATCGCACCGGAAGCGAATTCGTGTCCCACAAATAAAGTGGAACACAGAGCAATCAAATCACAATCGAACCCTCTCAAAGTACCTCGCACATCTCAGCAAACAAATCAGTAATAACAAGGAGACACGCACCCGCCATAGAAAATAATAGAAGTTAAATTCTAAGTAAATTCTAAAATAAAATCTAACAAGATTAAATTGTTTTTATGACATTTTTATCAAAGAATAAAAGAACAAAACTATGTACAAGATATCAAATTCTAACAAGGAAATAGTACATGTTTTTTATGTCATTTTTATCATGTAAGAAATATAACAAAAACAATTGATTTAATGTTCTCTTATCATGTCAAAATATAACAAAAATAAAATGGAAAATAAACTAATAAAAGAACACTAGTTTAACATGAAATACTATGGGCTCAGGAGGGTTTATGAGTGAAATCAGGTGGTGCTATCTGGTGCAAGGCGCAGGGGCCCAAAGAACTTGGCCCAAAGCAGCTTGTTTTTGTTACAGTTTTGAATTCATGCCAAAAATTGGCACTATGGGCTTAAGGGTGGTGTAAGGAGCATTTTCGGTCAAGGCCCACGGCTTATTCAGTTTTTTTTGATCCAATTCAGATTTTGTTCAGATTATAAGAATTTGATTATCAAATTTAACATTATGCTAATTAAACTAAGATTGATGTCAATTAATGCAAATTAATGAATCCACTAATGACATATTAGCATTAAAACAAAAGAATATAGGAAGGGGATTAGGTTTACCAAGTGGCTATTGGATTTGAACGTCCCTCTCACGAGAACGGCGGCGGCGATGAAGCCTTCTTCTCCGGTGAGCTTCTCCGTCGCGCCACCGCAGTCTCCAATCTCGTCTCTCCGAGGTCTCCCTCGTCTCTCTTCAAGGACGAACGGCACAGCGGACATGTCCTCTCAATTGAAACGGCGCCTTGACACTTCTCCGCTCCGATCATTCTCCGACCACTGACAAATGGCTATCAACATCAACATCATCCAGTTACCTCACACTCTCCATTCGATCTTTGTTATCCTTCAGGATCTGTGATTCATCCGAAGCTCCTTCGATAACGCCGGTTTGTCCTCGAAACCTCCTCTTCGTTATTTGGCTCCTTCTTCTTCTATGAATTCGTCTTCTCCGAGTTGTTGTTTGTGAGGATGTTGATTATTGCGATTTACAAAAAGTGTGAAGGCGTGAGTCACCGACTCTCAGAGATGAAGATGCACTGAAGGCTATGAAGGCTTGAAGATTATCAGATGTTGATGAAGGTTGAAACGTTGAAGCTTGAAGACTAAGGTCAGGATTGATTTTCTGTTACGATTGAATTTTCTGTTAAGATTCTTCTGCTACGATCCTTCTGTTGAATGATTGTTTGGAGTGATGTGAAGATGAAACTCAGCCTTGAAGTTTATTGAATTCAATTTGTTGTTAACCGCAGAGAAGAGATGAAGCATGGATACAAACGATTGATGACCGAAGGAGATGGAGCAGAGTTGAATTTCCGCTCAAGATTTGTGAATTGAGGGAGACAAAGGTTATCGTAATTGAAGTGTGCAGAGAGCTATTATTCCCTTATGAGTCTGAAGCGTGAAGCCAAGATCGAAAGAAACTGAGAACCAAAATCGGTTAGAGTTTGTTACATTTCTGTGATACTCTTTCTCTCTTCTCCTTCTGCACTGTTGTTGTGTTTCTTTTTCAGAGTTGTTTTTGATGATTGAAACAGAACGTGAAAGATGAAGTTAAGGTGAGAATTTTTCTGTGATTGAAGATGAAGAACTTATGAAGGTTCAAGAGATGATGAAGATGAAGACTCAAGGAAAAGTTTGTTACGTTTTTGGTTGCGTTCTCTTTTTTTCAGATTTTCTCCTTCCCGATTTTCTCTGTTTTTCTGTTACAGGTCTTGTTGAAGATTCAAGGAGATGGCGATTTTGTGAAGTAGATGAAGAATAATGGATGAAGAGGTGGATGAATGAAGATGTTTGGATATTGAAGATTTCTGGTTATGGTGATGGATCGATAATGGCTGAGAATTGAAGATTGGGAGAGGTTCCGAGAGAGTTTGTTACGATTCCTTTTTGGTTATGAGGTGAACTGAAGGTGCCGATTGAATAGGTTCAAGAGTTTTGTTAGTTTCCCCCTTTTCTGTTATGATTTTCTGCTGGTCTTTTCTGGTGAATCACTTATGTGAACCGGTTTTGACATGGTGCCGGTTTTTTTTGGATGCAGGGTCGGTTTAATGTACATGTGCAGAGTTTTTTACACCGAATAATGACACGAAGCAGCTTGAGATTCAAGGCAAGGTGGAGCAAGCTTGAAACAAAAGAGAAGTTAGGAAGGACTTTTTCTTTCTTTGTAATTCAAATTGTATGGAATTTGTAATGACTTTTGAATGCTGTAATGGATATTGGTCTTTTGTAGTTATAAATGGGAAAACATTTTGTAATGATTTTGAATGGATTTTGCTGGATGGCGAATAGCATTTGAATGAAATATGAATCCAAAATTGTGAGCCTTGTAGCATTGTAGCAATCCTTATGAACAACTCAATAATTTTGCAAGTTTAAAACTTTACAATCTTGAACAACATTCGAAGTTATAGAAACACCCGAATCAACTTCAAATTCAATTGTCTTGCATTTTTAATGAGCTCCCATCTCAATCTCGAATTAACTCACATTATAAGCAACAAGTCGTAAGCAACGGAGGGAACAAACAATTGTTTTGATCGCCGCTTTATCTCTTTATGTCATGATTCGCATTTGAACTTCAATCCCACAAAACACGCCCTAGAGAATCCTCGAATAAGATAAGAATTGAAGCACATAAGAACATCTTGACATGAAATTCAATGAATCTCAGTTGCATGAACGATTGCGGGCACCTTGTATATAAACTCTTTATTATTTTTTCTTGATTTTCGAACGACGAAATAAACGTCTTCCATAACTTATAGCACAGAGAAAGAGGGCAAATTTTGGGGTGCAACAGCTGCCCCTATTCAAACTTCTTGAACCTGGCGAGTGAGAAACGAAAGTTTCGAACTGTTGAGGTGGAAGGAGATTGAATACCAGAATGAACTCGAAAATTTGCGCTCTTGATCAATAGAAGATTCCATCTTGCAATAAGAAGGAATGTACCACCCCGCAAGCAGGGGGAAAAAACTTCAATTGATCGGGATAATAAATATGCTCCAACTTGTGATAAGAGGGAACGGGCACCCACAGGCAGGGGAAACACTTCAAATGATCTGGGCATCAAGAGAAGGAACATCTCGACTGATCTGAGTATCAGGCGTAGCAGATGTCTCCGAACATGCATCGGGATAGATGTCTTAGGTCGATCTGGGAATCGAAGGAGATACATCGGTTGAATCGGACATCAACGGGTAATAGGTATCTCTGATCTGGGAATCATGATCTGGGAATCTGGGGCAGACATCTCTTCTGATGCAATTAAATCATCAGGTAGATATTCCAACTAATCTGGGAATTAGCGGCTAGCTCCTTCGTAAGACCACGGGGATCCGGAGGCGGCTCCTTCAACTGAACTGGTAATAAGGATAGGAACAATATCTCTTCCAAATTGTGTACGCCGGGGAAAGAATGCCTTTAAACTGATCTGGACATGATGCCAGAAAATAACTAGGACAATCTTCATCTGAATGAAAAAGTCAATCAGGCAAACAACTCCATCTGATCTGATGATATCAGTGGCTTGCTCCTTAGTAAGATCACGGGAGATCCGGAGGCGGTTCCTTCAACTAATCTGAAACTGGATATTAGGATAGGAACGGATGTTTCTTCCGAACTGTGTACGCCGGGTAAAGAAAACATCCTCAACTGATGGTTAGGCATCAGGACTGGGCAAACGAGTTTCTTCTTCTGAACGAACTAAATCGTCAGGGAGTAGATATTTCCAACTGATCTGATGTATCAGAAGGCTTGCTCCTTCGGAAGATCTTGGGAGATCCGGAGGCGGTTCCTTCAACTGAGCTGAATATCAGGATAGGAACAAATATCTTCCACCGATCTGGGGGCATCGGGAATAGGAATGTCTTTGACCTGATCTGAACTATGCCAGAAAATAAGTAGAACAATCCTCTTCTGATTCAAAACATCAGGATAAGCGCCTGTAATGACTAGGCGAATATTGGTCTCTGGGGAGCATTTGAATCTGGATAACTTTCCTGCAGAAAGAGACAGATATGATATGGTTTATGCATGATGCATGTATGAATGTATATGGAATAACGTTTTCGAAAAGGAAGACGCTATACGCTTTAGAGAATGCAATGCAAATGATGCATGATTCGAACGTTGCTTAGGGAGACAGCGGATGAGCACTGAATTGCTGAAGCAGTCCTAGAGAGAGTATAGAACCCTGCGGGGAGGACAAAATGAGTGACCAAGGGTCACAAACTGCGAGTTGGCAAAGATGGATCAGATATCTGCTGGAGATGATCAAAATTTGGACGCGAGCTCTATTTGGGGAATAAACCCTGCTTGGGGATACCCGGGCAACTTCATTGGAGAAGCAAAATCTCGACACCCTGGGGATGTGAAGATAAAGGCAAGTCATGAAGACAACTTTGATGGGGAGTGATCAACTTGCTTGTATAGGACGCATTCCGCTGGGGAAATCCTAGATGAGAACAGATCCTGCTAAGGATGCATGTGAATCTTTGCTGAGGAAAGAAACTCAGTGAGGAAGATGAATACTTCTGCATAACGATCCACCAGGGATATGAGAAATCCGCTGGGGATAAGGAACATAGCATAAGAACCTCTTGTTAAGATCACTCCACTGGGGAATAAGGTGTCTCTCCTGGGGAAAACAGGTCAATCTGTTGAGGAGAGAAAAGCTCTACTGGGGAAAATGAGGAACTCGGGCATGGAACCTCATTTAGAGCTTTCTGGGGAATCAGATACCATTCAATCATGATTCAACTGGGGAGAAGATATTCCACTGAGGAATAAGGCTTCTGAAGCACGGAGATTGCATTGAGATGTGCTTCGCTGAGGAGATGAGAATCTTGGAACAAAGAAAACTTCATCTGGATGTACTAGGCTAGGGAATGAGAATCTCTCATAGCTAGGTCCGTCAATATGCTGGTGCGAAGCGCTTGCAAGGACGTACCTGCGAGACAAACAAATGAAAAATGCCCCAGGACAAAGCATGGCATATTGGGTTTCCTCACATGGCAGAGGATAGTGATGCTCACATACAATGGGCAAATGCAAGAGCTAATAGATTGTCGGACATCTTGGCTTTGAAACATTCCATACAGGCAATGGATTCAATGAGTTGACAAGCAAGCAGTGATTAGAACACCAAACTAGTATCGGCTAGGGCATCAAACATGCACTGGTTCTCCAAGAGAATGCCACCAGGAAGTGGGCTAAAGGGGCCAATCGAGTGTTGACTTCAAAGGGGACCAAACAAGCATTGACTTTCATAGTGTTCTGCATATTGATATTGATTGTAAGGATGCCAACAAGTAATGGGCTTTCAACTTCTGACTGCTGAGGATGACGCCCTGATGGTTCTCAAGTTCACGAGTTGTTTAGCTCACACCTGAACTTTAAACTGGACACCTCCTAATGAGGAAAGAATGCCACTGCATAGTGCTTTGCCCCAGCCTGTAGGGACTTTGAAGAAATTCGTCTTGTAAGGACTTTCTGATATCTGTTCATATCAAACTGACTTGCCCCAATATCAAAAATTTTGGCACCATGCCCCTGCCTGACTTGTATTGTAGGTAGGTTTGACTTTGCTTGGGTGAGTGCCCCTGATTGCTTAACACTTTGAGAGATTCTTCGAATCTTGACCTGATTGCCTCAGATTGATTGAAAACTTACTCGATAGAGTAATCAAATGCTTTTGTGCCCCTGAGGGTGATCGGACTTTGAAATATTTCTGCCTCTGCTCAACGGAGTTCGGAAGACAACCTGTCCTTCAGGAGGATAAAACTGTTCATCTGAAGTTCATGATGGAAACTTTCTTGATGTCAAGCACTTGTTCATATGCAAAGAATGTTTATTATGAGAAATATAATTCTAATGCAAAGAGTATGTTTGTCTTGAAGTTTAAAGAAGATTTTTGAAAGGATGCCGTAACATCGATTTTTTGAAAGAAAGACGAGATGGTGTGATACCAACTCAAGCGCTTAGCAAATCTCCTAGGAGTCAGCTTACCGTATTCTCGTGTATAGTCTGCTTTCGAATTAACCCTGCTTCAATTAGGACTTTTAAGGGTTGTAACGTGGCCAGGTTCACGGTTATTTTAGAAAAAATGATTTTTAGGCTCAAAATATTTAGTGCCCACCCCCTTCGTGATGTTCTCCAGTCCTAAGTTCAGTTAACTCGACACGAGCATTCATCTTTCAAGAGGAGTTTGGAAATGATTGAGGAGTCAATGAGGTCTTCAGGACACGACAATCACTTCACCTTTCGTTTTTGGTGTCTGACCACACGACTTTGTTCTTTGCTAAGGATCTTATTTTGTAATCCTTGTTTTGCTTTTACTTTTCTTCTTTTTTGTTTCCCTAACTTTTGTCTGGATAAATTCTTTTGAATTTTGATTTGGATATCCAGCGGGATGCCCTAACTTTTGCCTAAGTCCCATGCTTTCAAGTTGTTGACTTAGCAGGCTTTTTCTTTTTTATCTTTTTTTTTCTTTTTATTTTTTGAACAAGTCGTGTGATCTTGAATCTCAGATTTGTTGGAAATGATTGTGACTGCTTGAGTCCTTGATTGATGAAGAATTACCATTGTGGTATCCTCATATTTTAACCTCTTGATGTGAGGGATAAACCACCGCGGCTTTGATGTTGGTCTCGACCTCTTGATGTGAGGGATAAATTTGATGTCTCGACCTCCTGAGGTGAGGGATAACCGTTGTGGTTTTGACGTTTCGTCCTCCTGATGCGAGGGATAACCATTGTTGTATCCTTAAGTGCACACTCTTGATGAATTTTGAATGCTCGATCAGGTTAACTGAACATTACCCTGCCCCAGGATTAAAATAAGGGTTTTTTTAAGAAAAGAAACTCCTACTTCGAAGGCTCAGAGGGGTAACGAGGGTTTCACTCCCTTATATCTCCAGTGTTTGAGAATTTGAAACAATGCCTGTACATCATCAACAGGTTTCTACTCAAAAGCATACCATTTGAGGTTCTTGGTATTATGTTCATCATTCTCCCTTCGGAGTTATCATGCTTTATGTAGCAAGAGTTAAGTATCACAAAAAGCATATTAAAACATATATGAGCAAAAGCGAATGGATTTTTTTCAAGACAAACATATCCAATGCATTATGATTATAGTTCAAAAATAAACAAGTTTTGCATGCAACAGTATTGAACAAACAAGAAAGCTTAAACATGAACATGCATGATGAATTAGGAATTGCCAATGTTGAGGAGATCCTCTCCGTATGGACTTATTGCTTCAAAAGATCCGTTGAGTTGGAGGAGAACTTCAATTCTAGACCTCAAGTGCGAATGTGATAGCCTTTGAGTCAATCAGGTCTTGAACCTTTTCTCTAAATGTTGGATAGTCTTCAATCAAATAACCAAGTGCCCCAGAGTGGAAAGCACACCAAGCACTACGTTAGAACACTTTAGATCACTTCCTGGAAGAAGATTTCGGCAAAGCCATATGAAAGTTGTAAGTGTCCAGCTTTAGGGATTTGAGCTGTGCTAGTGGTGCACAAACTCAAGATACAAGGCGTCTTGCTTATCCCTCGGTCGGAAGCCCCAAATATAGTGACTGGAGTTTGTGAATGCTTTAGGGATTTGAGCTGCCAGGTGCAAACTCAAGAACACAGAGTCTTGCTTATCCCTCGGTCGGGAGCCCCAAATATAACTGCTGAAACAGAAATCAACATAATGAATGGAGGAACTTTGTGTTGCTATCGGCGAACAACAATAACCTCTGCTGCTTGGTCATCAAAGTTGTTACTTGGAACATACAAGATTTGTTGGGAAGGAAGCCTCTAGTAGTACAAATTGCAAGTGATTCTCAAGAGTTACTTCCTCGAGGAAGAACAAATAATCTACTTGCAGCAGATGAAATGGGATTGACCAGTAGAAACCATTATGAATAAACTCTAACATCTTTGAATCGAGCAAGTCCTGGACTTTTTGTACCTCATCACCTTGTAAGGCTTGACATTTTGATCAGGTGCCCCAGAATAGAACACACTGAGTATCGTCATCAAAATTAGGAGAGTTATCCGTGGCAGAAAGACCCAAAGCAAGAATCTTAACCCACTGAAATTCCAATAAGCAGGGAAGTAACTCAGATGCAAGGCATTACGATTCTCATCAGCTTGTTTCTCTTACTCTTTCCGTCTCGGTTGACAAGTGAAGGCTACAGACAAGGAAACTCCAGGAAGAGGAGGTGACTCAGGATGTGAAGCAGATCCTTGAGAATGAGAGGTGCCTTTGCATATCACTCTTGATTACCGCCTGGCAGAAAATTCTGGCGAAGTCACACGGAATTTGTCAGTGCTTTAGGGATTCGAGCAATGCAAATGGTGCAATGCTCAAGATAGACAATGTCTTGCTTATCCCTCGTGCGGGAGCCCCAAGCAATTTCAAAGACTTGTAGATACTAACATCACGACCAGGTGCCCCAGAATAGAATTCACACCTAGTGTCATCATCATCAAGCATAGAATTTGTAGACATCCTCACAGTACGGAGCTTAACCAGTTCCAAGTAAAGGAAGCTTGGAAGCCACTGAGCATAAGACAAGTCTTCATAGATAACCCCATCTGAGCTTTCCTCTTGATCGTCCCACAAAGTTCCATGACCGATCTTTGAACACACAATAAGAACAAGTCAAGTCTCTGAGTCTGATGAGAGTACCAAGTCTGAATAAGAGACCCTTGATCTTGAACACCTGTTATGCATGGAATGTATGAGATGCATGATATGAATGCAATGCCATGTTCATTCGATTTCCAAGGAATCCTCATGTTTTGATTTTTTTGAAAGCGAGAGATGGAAAAGCTCGATACGAGGCTTAAAGATATGATTCCTTGGAAATGGAAGGAACACATATGCTAGTTATTTTTTGTACATCATTTTTTCACAAGTAAATATGCAATGATGCAAAGTGGTGGGAGCCACAATACTGGATATATCTGAGATGCCGAGAAATCACACGGCACAAGTTCAAAGGTTCGGCCCCAAAACGGTATACCACACGGAACATAGAATGTCAATCCACGGAACCAAAACCCATGGAACATAGATTACCATTCGAGCAAGAACCATAGTACCCCACAAACAGGAACAAATAGTACACTCGAACGAGAACAGTGGTAACCCACGAACGAGAACAGCGGTAACCCACGAACGAGAACAGCGGTAACCAACAATGTACCTGTTAAATGATCATTGATTCCCGCCCCCCTCACGGGTAAAATCTAGGCCAAGGTAAGGTCATGAAACGCAGTATACGGTCCGCCCGAAGGTAAGCATCATCACAGCGCGGATGCGGGTGACGATAATACCTCCGTTTGAAACCACTACTCTGCTCGTGGTCACATAATCCATCCCGAGACGTACACCTCGAGAAAAACAATGCTCCCACTCTATCCTAGGGTTCCTATGGTTCACACATAGCCTGGGTATTGGGCCTTTTACCTCTTGAAACACCCACCCAACAGACAGAGATCCAGACAGTCCAGAATATGATGCAGAAAAGTAAAAGCGCACATAGAATGCAATGCAAACAGGTAAATATGCAAAGCAGTAAAGCACCCAATGATAAACACACAAGCGCTAGGATCGACTAGCTGAGTCCGGACCAGCAACAGGTCGAGACGTCCCCAGCAGAGTCGCCAGCTGTCGCTACCGCGAAAATTAACAGAGTCGCCACTAACATATTTATCCTGAAAAGGAAGGGAATGCCAGCAAACCACAAAACAAAACAACGGTCTCACGACCAGAGAAAAAGGGTAAGGGAGTCGGTTACGCGAGGGGAAGGTGTTAGCACCCCTCGTGCCCATCGTACTCGATGGTATCCACGCTAGTGTCTAAATCTATGGGTGTGTAAGCAAACTACGCTAATCTGGACTAAAATGAATGCAGAATGTAGGGAAAAGAAAGGATTGTGCTCGCACGGGCCCTACCCCGCTGCCTACGTATCTGTTTTGCAGAATCAAAGCTACCGTAGCTCGGCTAACTAATTTCTGTTTGTTTTGTGTTTTTTAGGTGAACGAGTTACATTCACACTCCGCTGCTCGACCTTTGGAGGCTTATGCTTGGGAATGGAGCGGAAATAACAAGCTCTTAAGAAAAGAAAATCAAAGAGTGTGGTTTGTGTTTTAAAAGAATGCATGAGGAAGACCTAAGCTAAGGGGGAAAGCTTGCTACCTAATGTTATCATACAAAGGGTGCAAATCTAAACTTAACTAACAACCTATGAGAAACGGGGAAGCACACAATAATCACACAAACGAGCATCCACTCGTAAAGCAAACAAACCAACGGTACTGACCGAATGGTAGAAAAGCGGTCCCGCCATAGCCAAGGGGAGCAGCTCAACCCAAGTCAACCAAGCATTAGACCTCGCGAAAATGATCGGGCCATAGACAAGAAGGCGGACCCTTCTCAGCAACCAAGCCGTCACGGATCGTAAAGGAAAACGGTGCGTGCGTACACCGAGCATCAACGTCGAGTGACATGAGCTATAGGAAAGGCGGGGGTCCGACTACATGAACCCTTTTCCTGACATACTCGATAACAAGATCTTTTGCACGTTCGGAAGCGAGCAACGCGAGGCGTGCGCATACCAAACAGACTCGATGAGACTAGGCGGGGGTTGATTACGAACCCTTGACCGCATGCCTTCCATGAGGACTTAACGGAGTGCCATATAGGACTTATTACACCGTGACTCCCTGCCGCAAAGCACAAATGTAAACACACCAACAAAAACAGAGCCTCTTTCGAGGGCTTGGCCAGATGCATGTCTAGGTCCTACTTCTCATGTTAAAGGATGATGCGGAAAGCGATAAAGTACAGAAAGAAGTAAAATGAAACGGGAGACAATACCGAACGGATAGCAAATCCGCAATGATCTAGCAAGCGTAAGCAGAGAAGTCCGAAGTACTTCGCGTAAGCCATCATCAAGCAAAGCTAGTCAGAAAGCGTCGTCGTGAAAGTAAGTCACGAGCGACATGTGGTACACGTCGAGCATAACCACATAAGCAACCTGCAAGAGAACACAAGCCAGACAATGCAGGAATATACATCTCAATGAATGAGAGATCAGGTAACTGGCATTGGAAATAGGTTCGTGCCCCACAAATAAAGTGGAACACGACGCATATCAATCGCACCGGAAGCGAATTCGTGTCCCACAAATAAAGTGGAACACAGAGCAATCAAATCACAATCGAACCCTCTCAAAGTACCTCGCACATCTCAGCAAACAAATCAGTAATAACAAGGAGACACGCACCCGCCATAGAAAATAATAGAAGTTAAATTCTAAGTAAATTCTAAAATAAAATCTAACAAGATTAAATTGTTTTTTATGACATTTTTATCAAAGAATAAAAGAACAAAACTATGTACAAGATATCAAATTCTAACAAGGAAATAGTACATGTTTTTTATGTCATTTTTATCATGTAAGAAATATAACAAAAACAATTGATTTAATGTTCTCTTATCATGTCAAAATATAACAAAAATAAAATGGAAAACAAACTAATAAAAGAACACTAGTTTAACATGAAATACTATGGGCTCAGGAGGGTTTATGAGTGAAATCAGGTGGTGCTATCTGGTGCAAGGCGCAGGGGCCCAAAGAACTTGGCCCAAAGCAGCTTGTTTTTGTTACAGTTTTGAATTCATGCCAAAAATTGGCACTATGGGCTTAAGGGTGGTGTAAGGAGCATTTTCGGTCAAGGCCCACGGCTTATTCAGTTTTGTTTGATCCAATTCAGATTTTGTTCAGATTATAAGAATTTGATTATCAAATTTAACATTATGCTAATTAAACTAAGATTGATGTCAATTAATGCAAATTAATGAATCCACTAATGACATATTAGCATTAAAACAAAAGAATATAGGAAGGGGATTAGGTTTACCAAGTGGCTATTGGATTTGAACGTCCCTCTCACGAGAACGGCGGCGGCGATGAAGCCTTCTTCTCCGGTGAGCTTCTCCGTCGCGCCACCGCAGTCTCCAATCTCGTCTCTCCGAGGTCTCCCTCGTCTCTCTTCAAGGACGAACGGCACAGCGGCCATGTCCTCTCAATTGAAACGGCGCCTTGACTCTTCTCCGCTCCGATCATTCTCCGACCACTGACAAATGGCTATCAACATCAACATCATCCAGTTACCTCACACTCTCCATTCGATCTTTGTTATCCTTCAGGATCTGTGATTCATCCGAAGCTCCTTCGATAATGCCGGTTTGTCCTCGAAACCTCCTCTTCGTTATTTGGCTCCTTCTTCTTCTATGAATTCGTCTTCTCCGAGTTGTTGTTTGTGAGGATGTTGATTATTGCGATTTACAAAAAGTGTGAAGGCGTGAGTCACCGACTCTCAGAGATGAAGATGCACTGAAGGCTATGAAGGCTTGAAGATTATCAGATGTTGATGAAGGTTGAAACGTTGAAGCTTGAAGACTAAGGTCAGGATTGATTTTCTGTTACGATTGAATTTTCTGTTAAGATTCTTCTGCTACGATCCTTCTGTTGAATGATTGTTTGGAGTGATGTGAAGATGAAACTCAGCCTTGAAGTTTATTGAATTCAATTTGTTGTTAACCGCAGAGAAGAGATGAAGCATGGATACAAACGATTGATGACCGAAGGAGATGGAGCAGAGTTGAATTTCAGCTCAAGATTTGTGAATTGAGGGAGACAAAGGTTATCGTAATTGAAGTGTGTAGAGAGCTATTATTCCCTTATGAGTCTGAAGCGTGAAGCCAAGATCGAAAGAAACTGAGAACCAAAATCGGTTAGAGTTTGTTACATTTCTGTGATACTCTTTCTCTCTTGTCCTTCTGCACTGTTGTTGTGTTTCTTTTTCAGAGTTGTTTTTGATGATTGAAACAGAACGTGAAAGATGAAGTTAAGGTGAGAATTTTTCTGTGATTGAAGATGAAGAACTTATGAAGGTTCAAGAGATGATGAAGATGAAGACTCAAGGAAAAGTTTGTTACGTTTTTGGTTGCGTTCTCTTTTTTTCAGATTTTCTCCTTCCCGATTTTCTCTGTTTTTCTGTTACAGGTCTTGTTGAAGATTCAAGGAGATGGCGATTTTGTGAAGTAGATGAAGAATAATGGATGAAGAGGTGGATGAATGAAGATGTTTGGATATTGAAGATTTCTGGTTATGGTGATGGATCGATAATGGCTGAGAATTGAAGATTGGGAGAGGTTCCGAGAGAGTTTGTTACGATTCCTTTTTGGTTATGAGGTGAACTGAAGGTGCCGATTGAATAGGTTCAAGAGTTTTGTTAGTTTCCCCCTTTTCTGTTATGATTTTCTGCTGGTCTTTTCTGGTGAATCACTTATGTGAACCGGTTTTGACATGGTGCCGGTTTTTTTTGGATGCAGGGTCGGTTTAATGTACATGTGCAGAGTTTTTTACACCGAATAATGACACGAAGCAGCTTGAGATTCAAGGCAAGGTGGAGCAAGCTTGAAACAAAAGAGAAGTTAGGAAGGACTTTTTCTTTCTTTGTAATTCAAATTGTATGGAATTTGTAATGACTTTTGAATGCTGTAATGGATATTGGTCTTTTGTAGTTATAAATGGGAAAACATTTTGTAATGATTTTGAATGGATTTTGCTGGATGGCGAATAGCATTTGAATGAAATATGAATCCAAAATTGTGAGCCTTGTAGCATTGTAGCAATCCTCATGAACAACTCAATAATTTTGCAAGTTTAAAACTTTACAATCTTGAACAACATTCGAAGTTATAGAAACACCCGAATCAACTTCAAATTCAATTGTCTTGCATTTTTAATGAGCTCCCAACTCAATCTCGAATTAACTCACATTATAAGCAACAAGTCGTAAGCAACGGAGGGAACAAACAATTGTTTTGATCGCCGCTTTATCTCTTTATGTCATGATTCGCATTTGAACTTCAATCCCACAAAACACGCCCTAGAGAATCCTCGAATAAGATAAGAATTGAAGCACATAAGAACATCTTGACATGAAATTCAATGAATCTCAGTTGCATGAACGATTGCGGGCACCTTGTATATAAACTCTTTATTATTTTTTCTTGATTTTCGAACGACGAAATAAACGTCTTCCATAACTTATAGCACAGAGAAAGAGGGCAATTTTTGGGGTGCAACAGTATGCCACTAGCTCTCTCACGCGGAAAAGATCTCATCATATCAATCAATTTCAAAATAGTGGGGTATCGCAACTCAGTACAACAATTAATCGTGTCTAAACTTTTGAAGAAAAGCCACTAAGGGAAAAATATATTTTTCTAAATAATTTTTTTTTTTTTAAAAAAAGGTTGCAAACATAAGAAGATTTAAAAAAGGGAGAATATTTTGAAAATCTAAGAAGGGAGCACGAGATGAAGGGACTGTCCTAGAGCATAAAATAAAAGCAAAGGAAAGAACGATCTAGCCAAAAAGAAGCCAACATTTGACATTAAGAGTCAAGGTAGATTTCCCATACTTTAGACTATCAACACTAAGCCAACACATTACAACTTGGGGATCCAGATGAACTTATTATCTTTAGCACCACTTTTCATTAAGCACATTAAAATTCTGACGAAAATCGGGCAGAGTAACGGCTATTTTCGGGTAAAATCCTTATCATGACGCCTTGGAATTAACCATAAAGGGATTTCGGGGAAATACCTGCATACACAAACAGACCCCAATCCAATGTCAGACAGACAGAATAACAACAGAGTAACAACAGAATAATAGGGTCCAGAGGTACTAAGTCCAACAAGTCCATGTCTCCAAAATACTCGGGATAGTAACCAATAGTCCATAGAGAGCCTTATGTGTTTTTTAGATTTTTGTTATTTATTAGTGTTTTAGCACAAAAATAGAGTATGGTCCAAGTGGACAAAAAGAAAATAGCGGAAACATAAACAAAACGTCCAAATGGACATAGAGAAAATAGCGGAATATAAACGTCCAAATGGACAAAGAGAAAATGGAGGAAACATAAACATGATGAAATGATAAAATAAAGCATAAAGCGAGAAATATAAAGAGCAATTTAATAAAAGTGCGGAAATTAAGTCAATTGTTAGATGTTAAAGATAACCATCTTGAAACTTGTCAAGTATGTTATCAAAGTTAGTAATAAAGATCGATGGTGAGTGAGGATGTTCTCGGATTTAAATTCAATGGAAATTTATCAGAAGCTTGATAAAATCATAGCGACTACACGATAAACTTCCATAAGTCTTAAACCAACCGCATACCATTCTCTTGCATGTTTGATCTTTTTTCATTCGGGACACAAAATATTACGCTATGTTAAGCAGATCGCCTAGTGATTTATGTAGAAATCACCCTACAACGAGGCCGGTCAAAACTTTATGTGATAATGCATGCGAGAGAAGCGATATATAAATCACTCTCCGAAAGAAATACCGCACGAAAAGAAAATAGGTAGCGATATTGTCTTTACCAAGAATCCATAAGAACTCTCAAGGTATTACGACTTTCATCGATCAAAAGAAAAAGAAGGAGAAGAAGAATAAAAATGCATAAAATAAAATTACTCACACTATCATCAATATCATTCATCTAATATTATGCATTTAGCCTTTTCAAGCCTATCAACATCCTAGATCCAATGATATTAATGAAGTAGAGGAAGAAGAATGGGAAAACAAGCTTAAAAAACCAAAAAAAAAACATTCTACCTCACTGGAAATCGATTTCCCTCTGTAGGAAATTGATTTCTTGCTTGCAGTTTCCAGATCTGGCGCAGAAAACAAAGTGGAAATCGATTTCCCTCTGTAAGAAATCGATTTCTTGCGTGCAGTTTTCAAAAAAACAGCAAATAGAAGCATGAATTCTTGTTTAACCAAAACAACAAACACCTTATGATCTCATATATCAATGTGCACGAATTTTCCATCAAATCTTCACCAAATGTCACCAATATAGCATCAAAGAGGTGTCACACACAAGCACAAAAGAATCACATTGTGGAATATGGAAAAAGATATAGAAATTTACCAAATCTTGAACAAAACTTGGATCTACTTCAAGAACACACCAACACAAGTTCTGATCTCTCAACAATTGAAGAAAAAAGAGAAATGGATGATGGTTTAGCTCAAAGTTAGTGAGGTTCAAGATGTAACTAACTAAGTTTATGAATAAAGAAAGAGCTTTAGGTGAATTTGGTAGGGATGAGGAGAGAAATTGCAAGAGTTTATCTGGCTATTCAAGATTTTAAAATGAGGAGGTGAAGGCCTCTATTTATAGAATTGGAGGTGAAGGTGTAGGTAATTTGGTAATTGTTCAATTGGTAATTAACTTGTGTTTAATTTGATAAAGTGGGGTTAAAGTGAGGTTAATGAAAGAAATTAATCTGTGGTGAGGTGGAATATTGGTAAATGACAAAGAATAATCAAGGAAAATGTGTTAGGTGCCAAAATGATGTCATGCTTCCCTCTTTTTTTCAAACATCGTCCATGGAAATCGATTTATTATATGGGTAAATCGATTTCCATAGTGAAATTTTCAAAAAAAAATTTCTTGCACTGTTTTGATTTTTGCCCGATCTTTTACCTGTAAAATATAAACAAATGAAACAAAATACATATTTTTGGATTTTGGTTAGTATAAAACAAATTAAAATCTAGAGGTGCTTGATGGTTCCCCTCAGAGATGATCACAGTATCAAAAATAGAGCTTCGAAATGGTGCTCTTGATTGATGATTAAGATGCAACTGATGTATGATCTTAGGGTCAAAAATTGGGGTATGACACCATGTGTACTACGTTGAAGAGGAAAGTGACGAAGAAATCCCTGAAGAGATCCCCTATCTGCTTGAGCACGAGAAAAAGGTCATTGAGCCGCACGAAAAGCCTTTGGAAGTAGTCAATCTAGGTACCGAAGAAGAGAAAAGAGAAGTGTGAATTGGGGCATCGTTAGAAACAAGCGTCAAATAAAGAATGGTTGATCTCTTAAAAGAATATGTGGATGCCTTTGCTTGGAGCTATCAATTTATGTCTGGATATCAACATTGTAGAGTACAGACTACCATTAAAACTAGAATGTCCGCCAGTCAAGCAGAAGTTAAAAAGAAGTCATCTAGATATGGCAGACAAAATCAAATAAGAGGTTCAGAAGCAGATCAATGCCGGTTTCCTCATTACATCAGAATATCCTTAATGGTTGGCCAACATAGTGCCTGTTCCCAAGAAGGATGGAAAAGTAAGAATGTGTGTTGATTATCGAGACTTAAACAGAGCTAGTCCAAAGGATGATTTCCCACTACCACATATTGATATGCTGGTTGATAGCACTGCTAAGTTCAATTTCTTCTCATTTATGGATGGATTTTCTGGCTATAATCAGATCATGATGGCGCCCGAAGATATGGAGAAAACATCTTTTATTACACCTTGGGGCATATTTTGTTACCGTGTGATGCCCTTCAGTTTGAAGAATGCAGGGGCAACTTATCAAAGAGCAATGACAACTTTCTTCCATGATATGATACATAAAGAAATTGAAGTTTAAGTGGACGATATGATTGCAAAGTCTGCATCTGAAGAAGAACATGTGGATCACTTGTTGAAGTTGTTACAACGTTTGAGAAAATACAAGCTTCGTCTGAATCCTAGCAAGTGCACCTTTGGTGTCCGCTCTAGGAAGCTTTTGGGTTTCATCGTCAGCCAAAGAGGTATTGAAGTTGATCCCGACAAGGTCAAAGATATTCAAGAAATGCTGTAACACCCTTCTAAACCCCACGGCAATTTAAATAAATATATCAAAGTAAAAACATAAACGCAAGGGTGCCAAAATTATTTAAAATAAATAAACCAACCATGGTCAAGTCATGCTTCATTAGGAAACGATTTACCAAAAACACAATCATGTTATCACAGCGGAATAAGAAACATCATCAATATAACCAAATGGAAATATAATCCAACACCAAGGAAAATAGAGTAATCTCATAAAAATCTATAACTATCGTCCCCCAGTGTTACAAGATCAGATCATGACCGACACGACCCAACATAAACGGATAAACTCTACAAGACATCCTCACCGAGCACTAATGCCGCTACTCCTCAATCTGAAAATGACAACATGTAAGGGTGAGTATCATTCTCAATTAGTAAATATTATGCAATTCATAAGCAACAAGCATCATAATATACCGTTCACCCAATTATACATATTCCGATTCACATCTATTATTCATCAGTTCACACAATAATAGATCACAACACAATACACCGAAATACATACAATCATGTTATGATAAAATGCATATGACACAACTGACACTATGCATGTGGTACCAAAATTCGTGAATCACATTCACATGACTTCTCTCTATGATACTGACCTTCAAATTGCTCACACCCCACATGGGCACACGACTAACCTCATCGCTCAAACCCCCATGGGCACACGATGACTGTTTACTAATCTCCACACAATGGGAATTAGCCACCAACGATCCACTCATCAACGGGATCCATCATCAAATGCATATGAATGATTGAAACACACATAACATAAAAACATCACCGAATCACGATGAACAACTCATCTCAACACCACATCACCGAATAAGTATGTACATGTTTTCAACATCATTCAAATAGTCATGCATTCCTCACAATCATAATAATAATCACAACCAATTCTGCGACAGACCCTGCGATTTCACATCCTTTTCACCCAAAAACGATTCCAGACATCATATACAGGCATACAAACATCATACATTCAATCATACACCACAAAACATCATTTAAACTCATTAGCCAAATAGTTCACACAATCATCATCAATTAAATCCAAATTATAACACCCTAACCTAACAATCCCAATGTCTAATTGAACCAAACCATACATCAACCTACCTATTACCTAAGACCACATAAGAGATACTAAAAGGAAGAGTCCCCCCCCTTACCTTAGGTTTGATCTTCGGTCTTCCCCTTTCCAAGCTCTTCAGTTATTTTCACGTTCTTTCTCTTCTCCCAATTGATGTAACACTCCTTTTCCACAATTTCCATCTATTTTATGAGAAATAGAATAACTTTGGTTAATGGGCCTAACAAGTTAACACCTCCCTTTCTCACTAACCACAACACAGCCTAATAACTATTTTCCAATATTTCTCAATATTCCTCATAAAATCAATTATTCCAATTAAATAATTTTCCTACTTAAATTAAATAATTAGAAATAATTTTCGGGGTGTTACCACTCTCCCCCACTAAAAGAGTTTTCGTCCTCGAAAACATACCTCAAGTGAATAGTTCCGGATAAGAGTCCTTCATCCGACTCTCCCGTTCCCAGTTAACACCTTCTTAGTCAAACCTCAAAATTCATCTGACATAACCAACATAAGCATGTCTCATGCATTCAATCTCAGCTCTTACGTCGCATTTAATCATCCCAAGGTATACCACCCGCTATATCTCCAAAGGTTAACGATAATGAAACGTCGAGGTGCGATCCATACAATACGCTCAATAACTGAATAATACAATTACACAATCCATGGTATGATCACGACTGATCCACACTGCAGTAATGGATTCCATCTACCCACGTACCAACCTTAGACACACTCTCCCATCTGAGTGATAAAGTAATACTTACACTTTTCACCGACCGCTTCCTTCAAGAAACTCAATAATGATATTCCGATACCATTAAATTTCAACTATCTGACTCCTCTCAAGTCACACTAGCAATTACCCAACACATTTACATTCCGCTTTTGTTGCACTATTCTGATTACTCGTTACAACCACCATTACCAATTAGATTCCCGAGTTTTACCCAATCATGGCTCTCTTTACTCATTCGTTTAAGAATCATTCTTTACCATCCATGGTACTAATTTACCACTCAGCAATGCTTGCTCGCATCGAAAAACAAATCCTTGATTTACTCCCTCCATTTAAACATCCTAACCATCAGAACGAGTACACACAAGTAATCATAATCACACTCATCAGCCTCAATATACCATTGCTTACAAAATAGCTCGAACTGAGTCTCGCCCTTCTCTAAGGAGTAAATCAACTTCGTCCTTCATAGAGTATAATTCCTCATTACATCTGGAATCTACAATAACACCTTACCACAGTATAAGATTATTATAGCATCATATAGTATACACTCATCGTCTTAACTTCACCGAATACATACTCGTTAACTACGTACAACCTTAATAACATATTCATCATTTCGACAATTATTCAAAAGGGTTCTAATAATTCGGCACGACATCCTTACATCCACGAGATTCTAAATCCAACATATAGATCAACACATATTCTCTACATAGACTTCCGACATATTAATTCCTCACTGCCCACGAGTAGTACTCATAACACCACTCTACATCACACTTTCGTTGTGCGACTTCGATTACCCATCTTAAGTCACCGTCCCATGTGTTGCACCCTTTCATATTCACTTCTTCATATGCTCACACAACATGGTGAGTGATTATTCTCACGGCTTAGCATTCACCACATCTTATACCATTAAGGTAACACAATTTCATCCCATCCATATGATTTCGTCTACTATCAACAAGAGATTAAGGGTGATCAAGTCCTCAATTTGTCAATAGATAGCCGACAACCATATTTAATCATAAACTGTCGTTACTACATAATAGTGTCCTTTCTGAGTTTGCACTTAACTCATTAACATCGTCATAGTCCAATAATCCATTGCGGTATCTTCTTCTAGAATATTCTTTCAAAGCTCCAAAAACATCAGGAACACAAACCCGATCACCAAACCACATTATACTATGCTCGTCGATTCTGAATTCACCGCCTTTACCTCTGTAATTAAAGTCATCTTATCGATCAACTCAACATCAGTTGTCTGACCTCCTCTAATATCGTCAAGAATACCACTAGTTAGCTGTAGCATACCCAATCTAACACTATTAGGAATACATTTGCATACCAACTCAAATCTCGGAATTGTTCAAACAAATCCAATTCTCGCACCATTAGCACAACATTTTCCTCACCAGGATGGTAATTCAAACCAAAATCATAATCCTTAAAAAAAATATACTCTAACCATCTCGGCTGCCTCAAATTAAGCCCTTTCTGATCAAAGAGGTACTTCAGACCCTTATGATCACTAAACACTTCGAATCTCGAACCAGACAAATAATGTCACCGCAAATTCAAAACAAAACCACGGCTGCCAACTCTAAATCATGAGTCGGATAATTCCTTTCATGCACTTTGAGTTGTCTCGACGCATAAGCTACTACTTGCAGACTTTGCATCAATACACCACTCAAACCCATTAGTGACGCATCACAAATACAACTTCAACCATTCTAAAGTTTAATTCACCTTTACTACTAATTCAATCCTCACTAAGATCCATCGGCACTCAAATCATCTTTATTACCGAACATCCCCCCCACTTATTCATCACAACATGTTCTAATCAACTTCGTTTAAAGCAATCGCGGTAGTAGGAATCCCTATCCAACAATTTCATGCTTCCTTAACCGACCTCAGAATCTCTCCTCATAGGATCACTCTACTGTATTTATAACTCTCTCATACGGTATAACATAATTTCTCCTCCTCGTAGGTTCAAACAGCTCATCAATTCGACACTCGAAACTCAAGATATGAATTTTCCAACATCGTCCGAAATGCCAAATCGACATCATGCAGCGACACTCTATACAATATCTCCAAAACTTCTCGAATAGCACATTCAATTCCTAAAATTTCTTCTCAACCAACCCTTTTAATAATCCTTCAATCCGTCCAACTCTGATACTGATATCCCGTGCAGTACCAACAGACAAGTCTAGTTCTAAGAGCAAGCGTAACCGCAACTTCACCTCTTTCCAACATCATCCTATCACAATTAAATATGTTACAGCTGCTGCAAGAATTTTTATAACAAATTTCATCTCGTTA
The DNA here is from genome assembly GCF_029867415.1 of Vicia villosa. NCBI lineage: Eukaryota > Viridiplantae > Streptophyta > Magnoliopsida > Fabales > Fabaceae > Vicia > Vicia villosa. The sequence continues at coordinate 788,898 of NW_026705208.1, read as the reverse complement.
GCTTTCCGTCACTTCAAACGGAACTCAAATCGGATATCCAGAACTCCATTTATGAATTTTCGAAGTTTCATAACGATTCAGCAACTTTCCTGCGTTTTGTTTGCGGAAATTCCACTCCGAAACTCATCCTCTTCAAATCAATCACATTCTATGCAGCTCCTTATCATAACTCTTCGCGTCCAACATTCTTATAACTTGAGCAACACATTCCATCGCCGAAGTTTGTCTTATGCAACATCACGAAACCAAATTCATGTACCCCATCATCAACCTTCTTATCCTTGAGATCATACTCGTCTCTTCGCATTACTCGCGCGTCAAAACGTTCTCAACAACATCAATAACCTCTACCATCATCTCAATTACTTACTAGTAATCCTACGGCAAGGTTTACGACAATACTTTCTTTAATCATTGCTTCAACAGCGACCTTTCACATAGGGCTACTCACACGACAACAACATAGTCCATCAGTAGCACTTGAAGCATCACAACTTCAAAATTCCATTTTCCAGAAATAAACATTATCTACTCCGAGGCACTACAACTGAAATAACAACCACAGTCTACAGCCCATGTCACCTTCACTTCAGAAAATAATAACTCCACACTCTTGTACTGCTGCCCTCCGCATCACGCTAACATCTTGCATCTGAGACATATCCGAGAAGCATAGCTTCTCCCCCACTAGTCTCAATCCACTTCTGCAGGCAAACAGTTAGAACACATTGAGTACCGATAGTGTTTCACACACATGTCACATGACCGACTATGCTCTGAAACCACTATTTAAACACCCTTCTAAACCCCGCGGCAATTTAAATAAATATATCAGAGTAAAAACATAAACGCAAGGGTGCCACAATTATTTAAAATAAATAAACCAACCATGGTCAAGTCATGCTTCATTAGGAAACGATTTACCAAAAACACAGTCATGTTATCACAGCGGAATAAGAAACATCATCAATATAACCAAATGGAAATATAATCCAACACCAAATAAAATAGAGCAATTTCATAAAACTCTATAACTATCGTCCCCCAGTATTACAAGATCAGAGCATGACCGACACGACCCAACATAAACGGATAAACTCTACGAGTCATCCTCACCGAGAACTAATGCCGCTACTCCTCAATTTGAAAATGACAACATGTAAGGGTGAGTCTCATTCTCAATTAGTAAATATTATGCAATTCATAAGCAACAAGCATCATAATATACCGTTCACCCAATTATACATATTCCGATTCACATCTATTATTCATCAATTCACACAATAATAGATCACAACACAAAACACCGAAATACATACAATCATGTTATGACAAAATGCATATGACACAACTGACACAATGCATGTGGTACCAGAATTCGTGAATCACATAAACAGGACTTCTCTCTATGATATTGCCCTTCAAATCGCTAACACCCCACATGGGCACACGACTAACCTCATCACTCACACCCCCATGGGCACACGACTAACCTCATCGCTCACACCCCCATGGGCACACGATGACTACTTACTAATCTCCGCACAATGGGAATTAGCCACCAACGATCCACTCATCAACGGGATCCATCATCAAATGCATATGAATGAATGAAACACACATAACATACTTAAAAACATCACTGAATCACGATGAACAACTCATCTCAACACCACATCACTGAATAAGTATGTACATGTTTTCAACATCATTCAAATAGTCATGAATTCCTCACAATCATAATAATAATCACAACCAATTCATCATCACATCAAATACATTGTCACACCTATCTCATATGCACACAATGTTCAATTCTCATCAAGTAATTAAATCAAGTTTTAAAGAAAAAAGTCGGCCACCGCCCATATTCATCATTCATCATATAAAACATTCAATTACTTGCACAACGCCCAAAACGGCACTAAGAAAGGATTCACGGATCAAAAGATACGTTATTTTAAGTTTTAGAAAAATTCTCGTTCAGCAAGGTTCGCTCAGCGACGCAAGGCAGAAGAGAATTCCTTCGGGCCTCCGCTCAGCGGACCTCTAGCGACGTCAAACAGAAGCGAACTACGTTGGGACCTCCGCTCAGCGGACCTGCGGTTTCAGCAAATCTTAAGTCTGCGACAGACCTTGCGATATCACATCCTTTTCACCCAAAAACGATTCCAGACATCATATACAGGCATACAAACATCATACATTCAATCATACACCACAAAACATCATTTAAACTCATTATTAACGAAATAGTTCACACAATCATCATCAATTCAATCCAAATTATAACACCCTAACTTAACAATCTCAATGTCTAATTGAACCAAATCATACATCAATCTACCTATTACCTAAGACCCATAAGAGATACTAAAATGAAGAGTCCCCCCTTACCTAAGGACGAGTCTGGTCGAAAAGAGTATGCCATTTATTACTTGAGCAAAAAGTATACCGACCATGAAACAAGATATTTATTGCTCGAGAAAACTTGATGCACTCTTGTATGGATTGCTCACCGACTAAGGCAGTACATGTTGAATCATACGACATATCTCATATCCAAAATGTATCCAATCAAGTACCTTTTTTAGAAGCCTGCTTTGACCGGAAGAATTGCCCGCTGGCAGATGTTACTATCAGAGTATGATATCCAATATCGTGCCCAAAAAGCCATCAAAGGAAATGTCCTGGCTGATCATTTAGCTCATCAACCCATTGATGGCGATCAATCATTACAAGATGGCTTCCTAGATGAAGAGATTATGTATTTGAAATCAAAAGATTATGGAGAGCCTTTACCAGAAGAAGGACCAGATCCTGAATCCTGATGGGGTTTGATATTCGATGGAGCTGTTAATGCTTATGGTCGTGAAATTGGGGCAATCATTGTCATGCCACAAGGTTCTCACATACCATTTAATGCAACACAAATGTTCGACTGCACCAACAATATGGTAGAATACAAAGCCTATATTATGGGACTGGAGGAAGCCATTGATCATAGAATCAAGATTCTATATGTATATGGAGATTCTTCTCTAGTTTTTAATCAAATCAAAGGAGAATAGGAGACTCGTCATCCTGGCTTAATTCCTTACATAGATTATGCCCGAAGACAATTGACTTTCTTCAACAAAGATGAATTCTATCACATACCTCTTGAGGAAAATCAAATAACAGATGCATTGGATACTTTGGCTTCTACGTATCAGGTGAAGTTTCCAAATGAAGCGCCTTAAATTACAACTATGCGTATGGACAGACCAGCTCATATATTCGCTGTTGAAGAAGTCAGCGACTACAAGCCATGGTTTTATGACATGAAAATCTTTCTCCTAAGACGAGAATACCCACCTGGGGCATCTAGCAAAGATAGAAGAACTTTGAAAAGATTGTCAGGTAACTTCTTCCTAACTGGAGATGTGCTCTACAAAAGAAACTTTGTAATGGTTTTGCTTAAATGCGTGGATAGACACGAAGCAGACCTGTTAATGCAAGAAATTCATGAAGGCTCCTTTCGCACGCACGCCAATAAACATGCAACGACAAGAAAGATGTTAAGAGTGGGTTAATATTGAATAACAATGGAATCTGACCGTTACAAATATGTCAAGAAGTGCCATAAATGCCAGATCTATGATGATAAGATCCATGTTCCTCCGACGTGTAACACCCTTCTAAATACCCCGAAAAACATAGTGCATAATCAAAGTTAAACATGAATTCAAGGGCGTCACAATTTAAAACAATTATACATTCCATGTGTAACCATGCTCTACTGAGAAAACAACATATAATTAATTCAAACTCATGTTTTATCATAGCGGAAAAATCAATAATATTTGGATACTCCATGAAACATCATTCATAGGGATATATGCCTTTTATTCCAACAAAAGAGAATTATCCAAACCAAATAATAACAAATAAAAGAGTATGATAACCCTAAAAACATGTGTTCCCAGTGTTACAAGTATTCAGAGCACGACACTAACACCTAACTATTAGACTAATAGCAATAACTCCCTTAAATCCATCCTTACCAAACACCTAAGCCACTTAGCTTCAATATGAAAAATAAGAGTAAGGGTGAGACTACATCCTAAATTAAATAGCATTATAAATCGTCTGATATAGAATTCATAAGCAGTTATCCACCCTACTTAGCATATTCAGATTAATCAATTCATACCAATCACAAGCACAAGTCAAGAGTATGCCCCAATAACACAACACAATCATAACACCGAATTTCATCCTAACATGTCACAGTTTATACAAAGACTATGCAGACTTTTATGCATGTGGTACCAACGACAAGTGAACCATGTCACCAACACTGATCCCTCAATTGGATCCAGTCTCATCGATTCGTCTGCGTCACCAGAACAGAATCCAGTCTCACCTCCCATATCCCGGGCTTGGCTATTGACAATACACACCCGATTCCACACAATGGGAACCAGTGTCACCAAGATGCATATGCATGAAAACCACCAATCATGCAACATCAATCATCAAATCACACGATAACAACATTTACCATGAATAACATCCATTTTCATAACAAGCAGAAGCAATCACATTATAACAACACACATCATTGCATATATTCAATTATGCAAACAACAAACCATTACACATCATCAGTTATGCAAAACAAGAATAAACCACATTTGGAGAAATCGATACTTTTCAAAATAAAATCAAGTTATTGTTGTTTTCTTTATTTTATATGGTAGAGTATATAATTTCAGAAACAATGTAGTCTAAAACGGACTTACGGTTTGAAAATTAAAAGTTTTTAAAGTTAAGTAAAATTTAAGAAAATCTGTAGAACCCAGTTCCTCCCTATGTGGGAACCGGTTCCTTAAATCCTTCAGAAACAACTCTCTAGTTTTTTGTACTGGAACTCGGGTTATCACCAGAAAGAACCCGGTTCCTGCGTGAACAGTAGTAGAAAATCCCAATTTTATGACTTTTCTTCATTCCTACTTTCACTATCAACACCAAATACGAACCCACACATTATAGTGACCAATTTTCATCAGTTTTCATGGTTCTAACACAACAACAATGCAATATAACTATCATCCATCAATTATAACAAACCAATTGCATCATATTCATCAAATTGGGCATGTCAGTGTCAGAATCTCATAAACCCTAACATCCTAAATATAGGTTCAAACTATTAATCTATTCTACCATCATCAAAACTATAATACTAGTTAATAAAGAATAGTCACCCCATACCTTGATGGAGATTCTTGAATTGATCCTTGAACTTTGGGGTTTTTCCTCCTTCCTTTTCTCTTTTCCCTTCTACGATCAAAATCTTTTCTCCCAACTCTTCTCTTGTTCCTTTCTTTTCTATTTTCCAAATAATAAAAATAATAATAGAATTAGGACTAAGTGTAGAGCTTTTTACTCCATACACCCCCTAATTACCCCTCACACCCCAAAAGTCCAATATTATCTTTTTATTCATTTATTCCATTATTTTCAAAAATATTCATAAACTACATTTTAATTAAATAATTAACCAAAATTCAATTTATTTAATAATTTAAAAATACGGGTGTTACACGATGCTTCTCAATGTTTTCGCTTCTCCATGGCCTTTCTCTATGTGGGGAATCAACATGATTGGTATGATTGAGCCAGAGGCTTCAAACAGACATTGTTTCATCCTGGTCGCCATTGATTACTTCACTAAATGGGTTGAAGCTGCTTCCTACGCCAATGTAACCCAACAAGTAGTAGTGAGATTTATCAAGAATAATCTCATTTATCGCTATGGTTTACCCAACAGAATCATTACTGATAATGGTTCAAATTTGAACAACAAAATGATGAAAGAGCTGTGAGATGACTTCAAGATTGAGCATCACAATTCTTCTCCCTATCGACCAAAGATGAATGGTGCGGTAGAGGCAGGTAACAATAATATTAAGAAGATTGTCCAGAAGATGGTTATAACTTATAAAGACTAGCATGAAATGCTCCCTCTTGCTCTGCATGGGTATCGTACTTCAGTTTTCACTTCAACTGGGGAAACTCATTTCTCATTGGTATATGGCATGGAAGTCGTACTCCCGATAAAGGTTGAAATTCCCTCCATGAGGATCCTAATGGAAGACAAATTATCACAAGTTGAATGGTGTCAAGCTAGATATGATCAACTGAATCTCATTGAAGAAAAGAGAATGACCGCTTTGTGTCACGGCCAGCTTTATCAAGAAAGAATGAAGAGAGCCTTTGACAAGAAGGTCAGACCTCGAAGATTCAAGGAAGGTGATCTTGTGCTCAAGAAGATATTACCTCTTTAACCAGATCCCAGGGGCAAATGGACTCCCAATTATGAAGGCCCATATGTTGTGAAGAGAGCCTTCTCATGCCGTGCTTTAACTCTCATGACTATAGATGGTGAGGAATTCCTGCATCCTGTGAATGTCGATGTGGTCAAGAAATACTTTTCCTAAAGGAAAGAAAAAGAAAGCTCGATAAGTTGAAAACCTAAAAAGGTGACTTAGGCAAAAACGAGCGTCTCGGTAGACTGAAAACCTGAAAGGGCGGTCCAGGAAAAAATTAGAGACACAAAAAGAAATAATCATCCCGATGGATTGAAAAACCTGCAAAGGCGATCTATGCAAAAGTTAGGGAATATGGAAAGTAACCACATCTGGTATAATCTAACATCCTGAAGACGACTTCTAAAGACTTTTTGACTAACGTCAACATACGCCCGATATTCGAAGTTTTTAGGGAGAATAGTGATCATTGTATTTTGATGTAACCTTTCCCTTTAAGTTACCATTTTCTAAACTTTGTAATCTATGGAGTCAACTATAGTCAAAATATAGTCAAACTTCAAGATTTTTGGCCAACATCAAGTATGTGAAGTTATATCCATCATTTGATCAAAGACTGATCATGATCCATTAATAAAAAATCAGAAATGAACAAATTTCAAAAGTTCAAATTAGGGTTTTTATAGGAAAAGTCAACTCAACTTTGACTGGTCATAACTTCCACATGGAGTACCAGAAATTTCTCACTCAAAGCCTATTTTGAAGGAAATTGAATCCTCTACAACTTTGTCGCTCACAAGCCAAGGCCAGAAGTGCTTCATTTGGGAGATATGGTACAAAAGATTATAGGTCCTTTTCAAAGGTCAACCAAAAGCAGTTTTTTTGTCAAAGGGCATATCATCAAGATAAAATCTCCAAATTAAAAATAAGTTCCAAAGGGGCCTGTAAAGGACATCTTGAGGCTTCCAAAAAGTCCTAGAACTCTTTCATATCTTAAAAATTGAGTGAGATATGCCTTGTCAAAGTTGGTGAAATTTGAAGGCAAAATGTGAAACAAAACTAGTTCAAAATGGATATTTTTACGCATGGGCCTATCCTTTTATGATCCAATATTGGTCATGAAGTTACTAAGAAGCTCCAAATACTTTCCCACGCCTTTGTGATTTTATTATATTTTTTTATTGAATTTTGATTCATTAAAAATGTAGTTTAAATCAAATAAATCAAGAAAATATGAAAGATATGATTTAGTGTTAATTTCTAACCATTCCCAATCATCCAAATATCAAATAATGGTACCAATTTCGTGGGCAAAAGGATTGGAGAAAAATATGCAAATTTTAGCCAATTTTGGAAACTTTGAAAATCAAATTTCAATCAAGATTCAATTTTGGATTCAAAGGGATTTGATGTGGTTTTGTTACCCTAATCTAATCCACTATATATACTCAACAACTCCACACAATAGGGAGAGGTTTTTTTGGCCGAAAAGCATACTGTGTAGAACTTCAAAAATCGTAAATTTAGTAGCCATGGCAGAAGAATTTTGAAGCCAATTCGATCCATTCTAAAGATCAAATCAGCTCCCTCGATCCTTCCTGAAGCTAACCCGATCGTCAGAGACGATCAAAGCACATGAAATCGCCTCCATACACTCACGGTGGGGCCAAGTCTTGGAGAGTCTCGGTTGCTATCATACGAGCACCATAAATACTGTTTGATCATATATCCTTGTTCATATTCATGCACTCTATGTTTCTGGATGGTTTAATTTGAATATAGGTGCAGGAATTGGGAACCACCATTGTTAGGTTTTAAAGCTTCAAAAAGGGATTTCCTATTCTAGGCTGAATTGAGGAAGGTTGCGTGGCGAATGGGTATTGGACCGATTCAGATGTATTGGGGGGGCGCGCGTTTGTCTTTTGGGTTCCCTATAATGCTTGTTCTTTACATAATATTTCATTAGCGTATTATCTTGATAACATGGAAACGTGGTACAGTTGGCAAAAGCATCTTGCTGGGAAAGAGAGAACTGGGGTTCGAACCCTATATGCTGCAACATATTATTTTTTTGATAACTTGTATGATTCAAGCTGCTTACAGATCCTACGCAACAAGCCTATATGTTCCTACCATGCACGGTCAATCCAGCACCATCAGATCAAGCCTGTATAAGATCTAACGTTCAAGAACTTGAAGGTCCATTATGCACCCTCAAGACCTCAACATACATGATTACTGCCAGGTTTCTTTGTATATTTGTTTTATTATTTATCTTATTATACTAGTTGTTTAGATTAAATATTAATTAACATTGTTTGATTTAATTAGTCCATTTAATTAGGATTAATGATATGATTAGGATTAGGGTTGTAATTATTTAGGATTATTCTCCCGATTATTTTCCCAATTATTCGATTTAATCTAACTTTAATTATAAAAACCGTAAAAACCCTATATAAATATATTAAGGTGTTAGGGTTTGCTCAATCCCACTGGCCATTGGCCAAAGTATTAGGATTAGGGTTTTCTAGCCGACTTAGGTTTTAGCCAAGCAATCTTAGAATTTTATTCGCTTCGATTAAATTAATTGATCGCGGTGGGTAATAATCAATCCTTTAAATAATTAAATACAAATTAAAATAACAATTTATTCTGCTAAATGGTTTTAACCAAAGCTATTGGTTACGATGATTAGCATTTTCCCTTTATCAAAATTCGTTATTATTTGTAATCGAAGCTATCAATTATGAGGAGTAACGATAATTAAAATACACACATTTGCTATTCGTGATAATCGAATCTATCGATTATAATGGTTAGAAATCCTCCCTTCAATCCGTTAGCTATGGTAATCAAACCTATTGATTATCGCAACTAATGGTAACAAATTAAAATCAGGGTTGTACGCCTAAACATTCAAAACACACTAAACCACGAAACTACAGATTTTCATCTCTTCAATACTGCGATTTTCAAATCTACGATAAGGTAATTCAAAATACCTTCGAACTTCGCATTTCAAAACTACGATAGGCCATTCAAAAAGCCTTCAAAACAACTTCATGCTAATGCTAAGGCGTACAACCTTGTGCCCGAACTACGTTGACTCTGATTCTCCATAAGGAGATACGTAGGCACTTGGTAACAAGGGGAGTCCCCTTCCCCTTAAATCTCATTTTTTCCCCTATTCATTTCCTTAGCTATTAAACCTTAATATTTTAGCCATAAAATTTGACATTAGATTCAAAGCCATAGGAAAGGGTTGAGGGTGCCTAACACCTTCCCTCGACCTTATTATAATAACTTACCCTGAATCTCTTAACTGCGTCAGGTTTCCTATTCGCCTTGGTAGAATAGGTGGCGACTCTAAATAAACTTAATTTTTTAGGGCAGGTTGCTACAGCTGGCGACTCTGCTGGGGAATATAGTGATAACAAAACTGTAAATTATTATGCTCCTATAGGTTTTAGCAGGGTTTAGGTTTTTGGCAGAATCTTTAGGTTTTGGCGAATTCTTTTTAGGGTGGCTAATTCGCCATTTTTTAGGGTTTATTTATTTTCATAAATATTAAAATTTTTATTTTATTTATTTATTTATTTATAATATATATTTATTTAAATATTTGCTGCTTTAATGCATTTTCTAAATTATAAGCAGCCGGATTTTGAGGTTAGTTCTTTAAATATTTAATTTTAATTTAATTTATTTATTTACAGCCATAAATTACCGTAACTTAAATCTTTATTTAATTGCTGTTTTATTATATTCTTGAATTATAAGCGGCTGGACATTGAGGTTAGTTTTTAAATATTTAAATTTAAATTTATTTATTTATTTACAGTCTCAAGCTACAATATTTTTACAGTAATTTAAATAAATATTGTTGTAATTGCTTATTTATTCCTATTGCCTTTTTATTTTAAATTGCTGTTTTTATATTTTTCGGGATATATAAAATTGTTGTTAAACCTAAGTGTGGGAATTATCCTTAAGACCAGGGGGGAATTGAATCGCCTACGAGTCTTATTGATAATTCCACTCAGAGTGGGTTGATTATCCGGAAATGTCAAATACGAGGCTTGACTATGTTGAGGGCAGGACTTGGTATTTGGCTGATCTCTCTGGGAACCTACCCCAAAAACTCGAACCTCATGGATAAAATGAGCTGTTCTAAAATCCAAAGAGACAAAAAGTCTCGGAGGCTACGAACGACCCCATGAGACCCTTGTTTAGAACATACCAATGGGAAGGGTAGCCTCCCTAAGCCGTCATGTCGAACCTATGAACTTAGGACTTTTGTGCTTTTGTGCTTGATATATGTTTGCGATTTAGATGCTACGAATATGTGCGTTTCAATTTTGCAGGTAATCCTACGCGTCCCCTGGCCTGCAGGGACTCTATTTCTAAGACCATGTCCTTCCCTTGAAGGACACCTTCATTTAGGCACGTTGATTGGCCTCCCGATGGCCATGAGACTTAGTCACTGTCATGAACAGTCACCCCGCGCCTGCATCTACGCACTCCCTAGCCTGTAGGGACTTTCCTTTTATATCCTTGTATTTCTATAACTACGCGTCCTTCCCGCGAAGGACATCTGTATCAATGCACGTCGATTGGCCTCTCGATGGCCATGAGATTCAGTGACTGTCTTGAACGGTCACCCCGTGCTTACACCTTTTATCCCTATCTTGTAGGGATTCTATTTCTAAAAAAAATCACGTCCTTCATATGAAGGACATCTTTATTAATGCACGTCGATTGGCCTCTCGATGGCCATGCGACCTTGTGACTGTTCAAGACAGTCACCCCGTGCTTCCATTTACGCATTCCCTAGCCTATAGGGATTCTATTTCTGAAATCGCATCCTTCGCACGAAAGACATCTTTGTCAGCATACGTCAATTGGCCTCTCGATGGCCATGAGATATAGTGACTGTCTCGAACGGTCATTCTATGCTTGCTCCTACGCACCCCCTAGCCCATAGGGATTTTCCTTATACATCTTTGTATTTTTACAACTACGTATCCTTCCCACGAAGGACATCTTCGTTGACACATTTTGATTGGCCTATCGATAGCCATGAGATCAAATGACCTTCTTGAACGGTCACTCCTTGCTTGCTCCCGCATACCCCTAACTCGTAGGGTTTTGAATTCCCATTTATACATCTTTTATTGGTACACGTCGATTGGCCTCTCGATGGTAATGAGATTTAGTGACTATCTTGAACGGTCATCAGCTTCTACTTTCCGCGCACTCCCTAATCTATTCCCATTAATGCGTCATAATATCTAGCTTGCAAGTGTTTCATTAGGGTCTAATGTCATCCCTAAATCCGCATAGGCTATCCTTAGGATTATATCTATCGCACATCCGCATTGTATTACATACAAGAAGTTATAATAAAAAAGGGGAGCCTTTTACATACGCATGCATTTGCATCTTCATGCATTCATACATTCACATTTGCATTCATATCTTCTCCCGCATCCATACTTACCGCGCAAGCCGATTTGCCGAGACTCACGAAGAAGACCAAAGAGGATCATAAACTATAGAGAAAGGAGGAATGATCCCTACTAAGAAAAAAGGAGGATGTCTTCCACTATGCCAACCACGTGTTCATGCCTTTTCGAAACAAGATTATAAATACAACAAAGGTTATCGTCGGGCAAGGATTAGTTCAACAAAGAAGTTGCCTCATAGATACACTCAAGGGGTATCTAGTTATAAGGGGTTCATCTATGAACATAGCAAAGCTTACAAGGACGCTCTACGATAACTTGGGGGTAAGGATTAGTCCAACTGGGGAAATATCCTGAACGAAGACGCATAACTACGATGGAGGGAAGGCGACATATGTTAACTCCCCACCAAGGGGCAAAAGGGTCCTAAATTTCCTTTATCAATCTACAAACTCTCAAGGTTGCAAATGGTGTGATACTATCCTTTAGAAAAAGCAAAAGAGGTTCAGTCAAAGGAAACTCATGAAGTTCCGATACGACGAAAACCCACCGCTAACAATTTATTCCCGACAGGTTTGGCGTGCCCAAGGAAAGTTCGAGATTACCCTTTACTTCTACAAGTCCACGAACTAAGGAGTAAAACAAGGTCGATAGATTCACAGAGGAGATTTCCCCTAGGATCAATAGGTTTATCATTTCAAGTTGTAAGTTCTACGATCATAAAGTATTATTTGGTGTAAAATGTTGTACCTTTTCGAATAATAATTCAGTAAAATAATCATGCATGTTTTGAAATCAATCTGTTCACTTCGCTCTTGCATTACAACGACCTTCCATTTCAAATTATCACTCCCAATTATTAACAAACTTGCGGGAGAATGACGAACACAAATAACTAAGTCTCGCTAAAAGTATGCTTTAAAAGTAAGACCGAACCGACGATGTACAAGCATTGTTTCAATTCCCAAACAGTGGAGATATAAGGATGTTAATCCCTCGTCACCCCCTCGAGCCAGGAGTTGGAGTTTGTTTCTACTTTTCAATTAAACCTTGATTTCAACCAGGGGCAGGGTAGATTTCAATTAATTCAATGGTGTATTTTGGTTGTCAAGAGAATCAATCCATCCAAGCAAGGATTCAAGCAAAGGTTCAAGCATATCTTCTTCCTCACATTCATCCAAGATTGAGGAAGCAATGGATATAACATTCACAACCTCTTCTTCCTCAATACATCATTCAAGATCGAGGACGTATCAAATTCGAAGCTTACAAATCAAAATCAACATGGCAGTCACAACATTCAAAGGAGAATTCAAAAAAAAAAGAAAGAAAAACGCCCGCTAAGTTAAAATGGAGAATTCCATGAAAACAAATCCAATGACTTAGGCAAAATTTAGGGTATCCCGATGGATCAAACTTAAAGGATTTGGTTCATGCAAAAATAAGGGATCAAAACAAAACGAAGGCGAAATACAAAAGATGATATTGCGACTGCTAACTCATCAAAGCTTCCCATCAATGCTTGGACTTCTACAACATTTTTCATCGGTGCTTGGATCTCTACTAAGGCTTCTGCTCAACATCAGAACTGAAACGATTCTCTTACACACAAAGCACATTCATTGGATTAAGCGAATTTTTAGGATTTGGAGAACATCAAAGAGAAAGGGGTGGGCTAAATAAATTTTGAGCCTTATATCCATTGTTTCTTAAAACCCTGAACCAGGCCAAGTTACAACATTCAAAAGTCCTAATTGAGGCAAGGTTAACTATGAAAGCATATTAAGCAGGATTTTGTTATACTGACTCCTAGGTTTATTAAAACTATTTCTAATCACTACGCTTCTTCAAAACATCCATTTCCAATCATCCAGTCCTAATTCATAACGGACTTCGATTCCAAAACTTGCATACACATTGCACTGGAGTTACTTCTCGAAGGGTACAACGTCATCTAAGAACAAACACTTAGCACTCAAGGAGATCTCGAAATTGGTTCAACCAAAGGCGGTCATTTCTGATAAAGACTCTTGAATGGGGAAACCACGTCCAGAGGGTTTTCCTAAACAGGGGCAAAATCTCAAGGATTACAGGGGCATACAATCAAAGGTCCTATTAACTAGGGGCATTCATCCTAAGGTTCAATTGACTTGAGTCACATCTCAAAACAATCTCAATCAGGGGCATGTAAAACATGGGGGAAATTTAAAAGGATAGAACACCATGGATAACCCTCCATACCCTGGAAATCAAAGGCATACCGTTCAATCTAAACGTCAAAGCATATGACAAGGTTGTTTCCCGGGCACTTCCCTCATGACTTGGAGATCATGAGCATCTTTTCCCACGAAAATATTGGGGCAATGGATATCAAATCCGTAAGACCCACAACAAAAGGAAAAGGCATCCTCACACTTCACAACCTCGAACCAATCTTTCTCCTAACTACGATCTTTAAAGTTCAAAAAACAGGTATTGGGAAATCGCGCTAGCATCCCACAACCTTACAACATTAAGCGAACTATATACGCTTTGGTTATCAACAACCTATCATTGAAGCATCTTGCAAATACATATAAATCATTCATCACATACATTATACCACACCTTTTTAGGTAGTCTTCTTTAAGACATTCTTTCTAAGAACCTTTTTAGGTAGTCTTCTTTAAGACATTTTCTTTCTAAGAACCTTTCTAAGTAGTCTTCTCTAAGACAATCATCGTCATTTCCAAGAACCTTTTTTAGGTAGTCTTCTTCAAGACATTCTTTTTCTAAGTACCCTTTAGGGTAGTCTTCTCCAAGACATTCTTTTTCTAAGTAACTTTTCAGGTAGTCTTCTCCAAGACATTCTTTTTCTAAATACCTTTTTAGGTAGTCTTCTTTAAGACAATTTGTCATCCTTTTCAGGAACCTCTCCAGGTAGTCTTCTTTAAGACATTCTAAGAACCTTTTTAGGTGGCCTTTCTTTAAGACAATCCTATCCTTTCCAAAAACCTTTTTAGGTAGTCTTTTTAGACATCTTTCAGCCTTTCCAGGTAGTCTTCTTTAAGACAATCCTATCCTTTCCAAAAACCTTTTTAGGTAGTCTTTTTAGACATCTTTCAGCCTTTCCAGGTAGTCTTCTTTAAGACAATCCTCATCCTTTGCTGAAAAACCTTTTCAGGTAGTTTTTTTTAAAGAAAAATCTTCATATCCATTCCTGAGACCTTTTCAGGTAGTCTTATAGAAAACATTATTTCGATCCACTCATTACATCAATCAACATATGCATGAACATAAACATCATTCCATACATCAAAACATCCAAGTCATCACTCTGGTACTAAACCACACTGTCCACCTGCTTCCCGGTAACATTACCGATGCCAGTAACCTCACTGAATGTTTATTCTCCAACCACCTGATTGACGCTTTCCGGTAACCTTACCGATGATAGCAACCTTGCTGTTCATTTCACTCATAAAACATATACATACGCAGTAGCATATACATATCATCTAGCGCATTCACATATTACAAAAAGCCCAGTTCCAACCCTCGTGTTGTGATAGGTGTGTTTTCCGACCCACGAGTCGCGAGTTTCCAACCCTCGTGTTGTGATAGGTGTGTTCTCCGACCCTCGAGTCGTGAATATCCGACCCTCGAGTCATGAGTTTCTGAACATATCGTTTCCTTCCCACCCGCGAGTCGTAAAACATTTGACATGCTATTGTCTCCGAACCGCGAGTCGTAAAACATCTGACATGCTTTTTTCTCCGACCCGCGAGTCGTAAAACATTTGACGTGCTATTTTCTCCGACCCGCGAGTCGTAAAAATTTTGACGTGCTATGTTCTCCGACCCACGAGTCGCGAGTCTCCAAACAAGTGATGTTTCCTAACTGCTATTCCCAATTTTGATTACAAGGAAGTGGTCCTCACCACAAAACTTGTTTCCCAACTGCTATTCCCAATTTTGATGACAAGGAAGTGGTCTTCACCACAAAACTTGTTTCCCAACTTCTATTTCCAATTTTGATGACAAGGAGGTGGTCCCCACCACAAAACTTGTTTCCCAACTTCTATTCCCAATTTTGATGACAAGGAGGTGGTCCACACCACAAACTTGTTTCCCAACTACGATGACAAGGAAGTGGGCCGCCCCGCAAACTTGTTTCCTAACTACGATGACAAGAAAGTGGGCCACACCACAAACTTGTTTCCCAACTATGATGGCAAGGAGGTATGGCCGCCCACGAAGACTTACTAGAGCTAGTAAGTGGGCCACACCATAAACTTGTTTTCCAACTACGATAGCGAGCAGGTACGGCCGACCACGACGACTTACTAGAACTATAGTAAGTGGGCCCTACCATAAGCTTACTCAAACTACGATAGTGAGTGGGTATATCGACCGCGACGACTTACTAATGCTATAGTAAGTGGGTTACCTACAAACTGCAAACCCTTGCTAGCACCATAACAAGGTAAACTCCTTCTACACAGCATTCATCACGTTAGTCCCTTGGCAGTGATCTCCTTCAAATCATCTCGCTGATTAATATCACGTTAGTCCCCTGGCAGTGATATAAAGCTACATCTCTTTGCAAATAGGGATTTATTTTCCCTGATCACAAGGTTTCTCAAACAGTTCTTCAATTGGGTTTATCATGTTAGTCCCTCGGCAGTGATCTTCTTCAAAATTTCATCAAAATTTTTCTTTTCCAAAGTTACTAACTTCAACTAACATAACTAACAATCATGCATCATTCAATTAACATACCTCATTCATACATAATGCATATACATACATCGTTCTCATTTATTTTGAGAAGCTCACTACATCATACATTACATGCATCATAACATTGCATAAAATTCAGGTTGCCTTTTTAGGCTATGCTACAATCAAAGCATCTGGTTCCTTCCAGAAAGTATTTGCTTCATATGCCAAAAAATGGTATTTACCTTGGATGGCATCTTTAAGCCCATCTCCCTGTTAGCTGAAGATTTCGTTTGGGAAGAATATCCTTCGAAGGTTTGAAATTCGAAGGAAGGTGGTTACTGATGACCATCTTTGAGATCAAAAATGGCTACTGATGGCCATGTTCGGGAATGATGGTTTAAGTTAGGACGGAGACAGTTAGCACTGAAGCTAAATTCGAAAAGAATCATCTTTTGGGACTTAAACGTTTTTACGAAATATGTAAAGTACTGAAGCTTAGCGTATTTCCGTGGCATTCTCGATTCTGATTACGTTGCCACGCGTCGAAAGAGGATTCAGGCGGGAGGATTTGAATTTCAAAGTAGTTTATATAACTGCATAAAGACAGATGACATCCCAAGGATTCTCGTGAGTAACGTGGCATCAGATTAGTGTAGGACCGTTATGGTCGAAATTAGTATAAATAAGGGTCTTAGTATTAGGATTCCGGGTGTTCATTTTGTACAAATCACTCCCATATTGCTCAAGTATCAAGTGTTAAGAGAACGAGTTTCACTGAGAAATGTACGTATGACACCAACACCATTTTAAATACATTTGTATCTTTCTTTATTCAAGTCTCTTTTGATATTATTGCATTTCGTTTAGTTTCTGTCATTTACATTCCTGCACTCTTTATCTTCATTCTACTTAGTTTCAAAGCATTTACGTTTCTACACTTTAAGGTTCTTGCACTTTACAGTTTTGTTTTATATTTTGTCTTTATCTTACCCTTCGCTGATGTTATATTTACGTGTATAACAAGGTGATTTCTAACCATTATTTCTTTGATTAAGTATTTCTTATTTCGAGATAAGCCAACCATAGACATAATTCGAACTATCATGAATAACAACCTTTTTGACTATGTCCTAGGATCAATCTAGTCGATCCTGCGAGTAACCAAATCATATTTATTATAGTTTGGAAGACTAGCGGTTGTTTACCGGAAATCACCGTAAACAAATTAGCACGCCCAGTGGGACAGTGTCAAACAGATTGTTTTGTTTTGTCTAGAAAATATCAAGACCTTGTATGAACCTTAGGAACGGTAAATTAACCAACAGTGCACAACCGATTCCTAAACGAAGGTACAACAAGAAAATGGTCAATGTGGCCAGTGGAGGGGGAAATCAGGATCCCCCACAAGGGTCAGGAACCGTAGCGACAAATTCTACGCACGTTTCGACTTCTACTCAAGAGGTGCAGGCTATACTAGTTTCGACGGGATCTGAACCCATAGGTAGTTCCCAGGCGATGCCCGAAAATACTACAGGGACAACAGGGACTATACCAATTTCGAGTTCGACCACCGCGCCTTCATTCATTAGCGCAAGCGAGATACCACCCTTCTCGACAAACGCTACAAATCAGATGTTTACCCCAAGACCACCGTCTGCCTCAGAGATGTGGAGATCCAATTTCCAATACGGAATGCCACATTCCTACATGACAGGATTAGGAGGAGCGGGGCCTACATACACTACAACTAACCCAACAGCGTTTTCGCCTAATGTTGGTTCGATAGGTCGAAGTGCACAGAATACTGGCTTCTCTGCCCAAGTACCCCCTTTTACCACAAGTAGTTAAGCAACATTTCGACAGGAAATGGATGCAAGTAACCATGATATGTTAGGAACTCTTGCCAAAGAATTGGGCTCCATCTTGAATCCGTTAGCAACGAACATTGCTAGGACTAACCAGGATAATGTGGAAACTTTCCAAAAAATATCATCTCAAATAAATCGAATCGCAGATTTTTTAAGAGTTCCACAAAATAGACGAAGGAGAAACCAATCAACTTATCAGGAAGGGGAACCCATTCTAGAACAAGTTCGAGCCACAGCACCACCATCTATACTAACACCAGTCGAGCAAAACCAAGTTATAGACTTAGAAACTCGAAGGCAAACGACTAACGTTGGCCAACAGGCAGTTGCCCAGCAACAGCCTAATCTGGTGATGGTAAGAAGAAACGAACATCCTGACGAAGTGGTCCATAGGGTTAGGAGAGACAATTTGGCAACAGAGAACAATCTCACTGCCATGATAGAGAGAATAATGGCTAACAATGGCCTTAATACCGGGCTTCGACGCCCAAATTATACATCTCCAATAGCAGAATATATTATGCAAACAGAATTGCCAAGGGGTACCAAAGTACCAAAATTTACTAAATTTTCAGGGGACACCAATGAGTCTACCGTGGAGCACATAGCCAGGTATATGACGGAAGCAGGGGATCTAGCAGGGAACGAAGAATTAATGATTAAATACTTCCCTAGTTCGCTAACAAAAAATGCTTTTGTTTGGTTCACTACTTTGCCCCCAAATTCCATAGATGCATGGGCACACTTGGAGAGATTATTCCAGGAACAATTCTACATGGGTCAAACCAAGATAAGTCTGAAAGAATTGGCTAGCATCAAGAGGAAGTTCACGGAATCTATAGATGATTACTTAAAAAGGTTCCGTTTGTTAAAGTCAAGATGCTTCACGACTGTCCCAGAGCATGGGTTAGTTGAAATGGCTGCAGGTGGCCTAGATTATTCAATTCGAAAGAAACTGGATACTCAATACCTAAGAGATATGGCCCAATTGGCAGACAGGGTTCGACAAGTCGAAAGATTAAAAGCAGAAAAGGCCAGAGCAAGTAAAAGTTATAAGAAGGAGAGAGTAGCATACGTCGAAGCAGACGACGTTGATGGCGAACCTTTCGAAGATTCATACAGTATGGAAGAGGTCGAAATAAATCTTGCTGAGTTAAAAGAGGCGCCGCCTTATTCTTGCAAATTGCTTACCCCTTCTAATGGAAAAAATCCAGTAGAGAATGATAAAAGTGATAGATTTCCTAAGAAAACTTATACATTTGATGTCACTAAATGTGACGAAATATTTGATTTATTAGTAAAAGATGGCCAGATGATAGTACCTCCCAATTCAAAAGTTCCTCCGTTAGAACAACGGAAGAAGCGAGGTTTTTGCAAATATCACGGTTTTTTAGGCCATAAAACTTCACAATGTTTTCTTTTCAGGGATTTAATTCAGAATGTTATCAAGGACGGACGTCTGAAATTCGCTGACAAAACCAAGAACCATATGAAGGTTGACACAGATCCTCTGAATGTGGCTGACACTAACTTTTGTGAACCACTTGATGTCAACATGGTGGAAGTATCTGAAATTGATGCTGCTGAATCGGAGATAATTTCAGATGGAAAGCAGGCTACTGAAAGCCTAAATACCAATTCGATTTTCAATACTGATGTTGAAGAATGCTTTGACGCTGAGATGACTGAAGATCGGGAAGGAAAAACAAGTGAGGCCACTGAAGACCTCACAGTGAAGCTTCAGCAGATACGGATTTCCGAGGCTCCTCCGGCAGTTGTTAACATGGTCAATGCTAGACGACCTTTATCTGAAATAGAAGAACTAGAAAAATGGCTGATAAGGGAGAAAGGAAATATTGAAATCCCACCAAGAGGGAACAGTTTGAAGGATTATCTCTGGGATTGTCATGTGAAAAATGGTGGAAAAATGCTGATGTGCCCAAGATGTCCAATTATGCTGAATCGAAGGGTTCAAGCCAATTTCGAGAGGGCCCTGCGAGAAAGAATGGAGCAGCCTTGGAGAGGAGGAAACTTATTGCTCAAGGTGTACCCAAGGAGTGAAGAAAGCTTGGTGGGTTTCTTGGTCAGATGTCACAACGACAACTCTGAGATTGCATTGTGCCCTAGGTGTGGAGCAGTTATGATGAATTTCTAGCAAGATCATTCGAAAGGGTGTATCTCTACATGGGTCGGGAAACTCAAGGACTTCGTCCCAACTTGTACGGGTTCGATATCAGGACCCCATCAAGGAAGCCTGACAGCCCACACCCTAGAGCTCGAAGGGTCACATTCAAAGTTCCTGCCGACATACCCAGGGATAGATGGATGCAAGCTGGTGCCCGAACCAACAAATGGCGAAGTTGGGACCAAGGAGGAAGAACTGCAATAGCATATGGGAGGCAATTCCAGACTTCCAATCGAGAGATGTACAGGTTGGAGAACTACAAAGGCAAAAATCCTATGTCCAGATCACAATGGAGAAGGCACTAGAGGATGAAGAGAGCCCAAAGGGAATACAAACCAAGGGAGACTGGAGAATCAAGTAGCAATCAAATCCCAATGCAGGGGGCAAGGACAAATAAACCTCCAGTAGAACGTAAGCTGTTTGATTCTGAAAAATGAGAGAGAATAAGAAATAATGCATTCCAGCCCTTAGAAGGAAGACGATAGGATGACAAATGATTTCGACTCAGATGGAGTATCGTCGATAAACTTAAATTGCAATGTTGTGTCAGTACTCCCTCATGAATTTAACCAAGAAACTGAAGTTGAAGATTGTGAGGAAGCTGATGAGGAAGAGATGGAAAGACACAGACCTGTGTGTTATTATGTGCTGAACAATGGGGCAGTCGAAGAACAGAACGCTTTCTTCGAAAGGCTTGATGAAGGTATGAGGAATCATTTGAAACCACTATACATAAGATCCAAGATTGACAATGTTGGCATTAACAAAGTCTTAGTAGATGGGGGGCAGCAGTGAACCTAATGCCCCAATACATGTTGAAGAGAATTGGTATGTTCGATACTGATATAAGGCCACATAACATGGTTCTGTCCAACTATGAAGGCAAAATAGGGCAAACCTTGGGAGTTGTTCAAGTAAAGGCTAATTACAACCTTTTGCTTGGAAGAGAGTGGATCCATGGAGTGGCGGCTGTGCCTTCGACGATGCATCAAAGACTAACCATTTGGAGATAAGATGGCATAGTAGAGAACATTGAAGGAGATCAAAGTTACTACATGGCTGAAGTCAATCAGGTCAATAAAACTAGTTTCAACAGGAATTTGGCGAACATAGGACCTTGCCATGCTGCTGAAGATATATACACTCCAAACAAAAATGCTTTGTACTATTTGTCTTTACATCCTAATGGATTCCAATGGAATAGAGAAATAATGGACGGTCCAGAAGATACCGCACCAATAGAGCATTATCCAACAATACGACCAACAGGCTGGGATGATGATGTTGATAATGTCTGGGTCATCCTTCTTCGAAAAGATTTCGGCTTATATAGCCGAGAACAAAAGAAAGACGGCTCTCGTAGCCGAATTATCAAACATGATGGTTAATGCAGTTCCAGGAAAGGAAGAAACGACAGATTCGGGGATACGCATGATCCCTCAATCCCTTGAAGATCCAGTTCAAACCGAAGTGATCTCAGGAGAAGAATCGAGTCAAAGATTAGACGCAATCTACGATGAAGAACCCTTGGGATTCGAGAAAGACCCAATGGGGGCAAATATCAAAATGTTAGCCCAAGACCCACTCGAAGAAGTAAATCTCGGAGATGGAGATCAGAGGAGGGTAACATACATCAGTGCGAAACTAGAGCCAACTTTGAAGGCAAAGTCATCACGTTGTTGAAGGAGAACAAAGATTGCTTCGCATGGGATTACGACGAGATGCCTGGTCTAGGGCGAGATTTGGTTGAATTAAAATTGCCCTTAAAGGAAGGGAAAAACCCCATCAAGCAAACTCCTAGAAGTTTCGCACCAGAAATTCATTCAAAGATCAAAGCAGAGGTCGAAAGACTCCTACGATGCAAGTTCATCAGAACTACGAGGTATGTCGAATGGATTGCTAACATTGTGCCGGTTATTAAAAAGAACGGTTCATTAAGAGTATGCATAGATTTTCGTGATCTTAATGCAGCAACGCCTAAGGATGAATATCCCATGCCTGTGGTAGAAATGTTAGTAGATTCAGCCGCAGGCTTCGAATATCTAAGTATGTTGGATGGATATTCTGGGTATAACCAAATCTTCATTGCAGAAGAAGATGTGTCTAAAACAACTTTTCGTTGCCCAGGGGCCATAGGCACCTACGAATGGGTTGTAATGCCTTTTGGTCTAAAAAATGCTGGGGCAACTTATCAGAGAGCAATGAATTCTATATTTCATGATTTTATAGAAACTTTCATGCAGGTGTACATAGATGACATTGTGGTGAAATCTGTTTCGGATACCAGTCATCTGGACCAGCTGAGCCAATCATTCGAGAGAATAAGAAAACATGGCTTAAAGATGAACCCCCTTAAATGTGCTTTCTTTGTGCAGGCTGGAGATTTCCTGTGTTTCGTTGTCCACAAAAAGGGAATAGAAATTAATCAAAACAAAATAAAGGCTATTATGGAAACAAAGCCTCCATCCACAAAGAAAGAATTACAGTCTTTACTGGGGAAGATAAACTTCTTGAGAAGATTCATCTCTAACTTGAGTGGACGCATGCAAGCTTTTTCTCCTTTACTTCGACTAAAGCAAGGAAAGTTCGAATGGCGTGCCGAACATCAAGAAGCTTTCGAAAAGATAAAGCAATACTCGATGCATCCACCAATTTTATCTCCCCCAAATGGGAAGAAACACATGCGCCTATATATTTCAGTGTCAGATAATACAATAGGTAGCATGTTAGCTCAAGAAGATGATAATGGCATCGAAAGAGCCATTTATTACTTAAGTAGAGTACTCAATGATGCAGAGACTAGGTATAGTGCAATAGAAAAACTCTGCCTTTGTCTATATTTCTCTTGTATCAAACTAAAGTATTATATAAAGCCATTTGATGTTTATGTTTCATCTCATTGTGATGTGATTAAACACATGCTATCAAAGCCTATATTGCATAGTCGAATTGGCAAATGGGCGTTAGCCCTTACTGAGTACTCCTTGATATTTCAACCCCTTAAAGCAATGAAAGGTCAGATCGTATCAGATTTCATTGTTGACCATGCAGTGGTTGAAAACCCTCAACAATACGTAGAATTGAAGCCTTGGAAGCTATACTTCGATGGTTCAACCCATAAAGAGGGAACTGGCGTTGGAGTACTAATAATTTCTCCTGATGGAATTCCAACAAAGCTCAAATACAAGATTGAAGGTCCCTTATGCTCCAATAACGAAGCTGAATACGAAGCACTGATTGCTGGACTTGAACCTTTGTTAGAATTGGGGGCAACTAGAGTCGAAAGTAAAGGAGACTCTGAACTAGTGATTAAGCAGCTGACAAAAGAATACAAGTGTATCAAAGAAAATTTGATCATGTATTTTGTTATAGTAAATAGGCTGCTCAAAAAATTCGAGTATGTGGATTTAAATCACGTTTCAAGGGTAAAAAACCAAGAAGCAAATGATTTGGCACAGTTAGCTTCAGGATACAGGGTATTAAAAGAAAAATTAGAAGAGCTGATCGAAGTAAGAGGCAAGGCAATGGCTACCAGACTTTCCCCAAATGACTTGGAGAATTCACAATTAGGTTTTGCCAACAAACAAGATTTTGAAGTTTTGAATATAGACTCTTTAGCAGACACAGATTGGAGAAGTCCAATTGTGAACTATTTAAAAGATCCTTCGACAGACACGGATAGAAAGGTAAAATATCGAGCTTTATCATACTTTTTAATGGGAAATGAGTTGTTTAAGAAGACTCCCGAAGGAGTTTTATTAAAGTGTCTGGGCGAAGCATAAGCATATTTGGCTCTCTCAAATGTACAAAGCGGAGCATGTGGCGCGCACCAAGCGGGGCACAAAATGAAATGGCTTTTGTTTCGATACGGAATGTATTGGCCTTCTATGTTGAAAGATTGCATAGAATTTGCAAAGGGATGTCAGGAATGTCAAGAACATGCAGGTGTTCAACATGCTCCCGCAAACGAGTTAAGTTCAATAATAAAACCATGGCCTTTTAGAGGTTGGGCATTAGATTTAATTGGAGAAATCCACCCCAACTCTTCTAGAGGTCAAAGATATATTTTGGTAGGAATAGACTACTTCACAAAATGGGTCGAAGCGATACCACTTGCGAATGTGGATCAGGAGGCTGTGATTGAGTTTATTCAAAAACACATTATATACAGATTTGGAATCCCAGAAAGTATAACCACAGATCAAGGATCAGTGTTCACTGGGCGAAAGATGCAAGACTTCGCCAAAGAAATGGGGTTCAAGTTGTTTACTTCCACACCTTACTACGCTCAGGCAAATGGACAAGTCGAAGCAGCAAATAAGATAATAATTGGTCTGATAAAGAAACATGTAGGGAAAAAACCCAAGAATTGGCACAAAACTTTGGACCAAGCACTTTGGGCTTGTCGAACATCTCTAAAAGAAGCTACAAACACTACGCCTTTCCAACTGACGTTTGGACATGATGCAGTACTCCCAATTGAGATATATTTGCAGTCAGTTCGGATACAAAGACAAGCAGAGATTCCTCCAAATACTTACTGGGAATTGATGATGAATGAATTAGTAGATTTGGACGAAGACAGACTTCGAGCATTGGAGATGATAAAGAGACAAAAAGAAAGAGTGTCCAAAGCATACAATAAAAAGGTGAAAGGTAAAACGTTTATCAGTAATGACTTAGTTTGGAAAGCTATTTTACCTATAGATCGAAAGAATCAGGCGTTAGGTAAATGGTCCCCACATTGGGAAGGCCCTTTTCGAATCTTGAAAGTGTTCTCAAATAACGCTTATGAGATAGAAGAATTGGCAGAAGATCGTAGAATTTTAAGGGTAAATGGAAAGTATCTGAAAAGATACAAACCAAGCATGCATGAAGTAAAGATTCTTGCAAAAACGTAGATATTCGAAGTATATTACGTAGGCCAAAATGGTTGAACCAACACCAAAATGGCTGTATTTTCAAACAAACATGCATGGTAAATACAGTAAGAAGACAAAGAAACGTCAAAATATTTTTCATTAATATCAAAGAAGTACATTCGTTAAAAAGAAGGTGGTTCCCAAGTACATTGAGGATTACAAAAATTCGAAACATAAAGCCTAAAACAACCCACCTCCTAGTTGATCCTTTGATCTAAACCCTCTGGGGACAGTAGGGGCAAGCTTTCCGCCTCGAACATGTCCAAGGATCCAAATCTACGCATCCTTCTCACTATTCCCTTTTTAAGGAACATGTAGGACAAGAGTCTTCCATATGGAAGACATGTTACTACACCTTGCCGAGTAGCAGCCATAGAAACTGCTTTAACAAGTCCTTTGAAGATCATCAGAGGAAAGTTAATCTTCTTCCCACGGAGGGCACAAAGTATAAACTCCAAATCCTCCACCATGATGCTGTTTTGATCATGGTTTCGTGGATGAAAGTTGCCCACGAGGAGCTGGTGTCAAACCCTCATGACCTTGGCGCTGAAAGGATCATTGTCCATAAGAGTCCTCAACATAAGATGGGTGGTCATGTTGAAGGTATTATCATCAAAAGTTTCTCCAGAGTTATTGCATCTCAGCAGGTTGGAGATGGTGGAAGGAGTGATAGTAATATGGGCCCTTCGAACCTCAGAGACGATAGTGGTTCTGCCTTCCGGATCTATGCGCAGAGACGCAAACATCCAAAAGTCGTCTAACATATTGGGATAAACAGATCCCTCCAGGATATCAAGCTCTTGGTTAGCAAAGAGGGCGCCGATATTTATAAAGTTTTCATCAAGTTCTTCTTCAGAGATTTTGAATTCTTTCTTGATGCAAGCCCTGATGTTAGCATAAGTTAGGGGTAGTGCCATTTGGAGAAGAGAGGATTGGAAAAGTTTTTGTCTGACTCTGTATTTGAGAGAATGCAAGAAGAAACGAAATTTTGGGCAAGAGGTTGAAGAAAGTGTGAAGGAAGAAGTGGAATGCCAACCCTTTATATAGAATAAGTGGGCAGCAAAGGAACGGTTCATTTTTAATGTTTGATTGGACTGCGTTTGGTATTCCAAAGAGAATTTATGGTTTCTGCCGTTTCCCGCCCTTGGAAGTTGAAGTGTAATCATGATGAGAAATGATGCACGCACGTCTCAAATAGACGTTTTGGTAAAGGTGACGTTAGCTTTCAATGATGGTTACGGCTAAGGGTAGTAGAAACGTCAAGTCTAGGCTCAAAGGGCTGCGAAGGGTAATCATGTCACGTGGTTTATATTTATTAAAATTACTGTGACAGTGAAAAAGTATATTTTGGCAAGTTTTAGAGAATTGCTGGGGCATTACTTATGACAAACTGCAAAATAAAATATGTGGGAAAATTGAAAGATAAAGTTGCATATATATATATATATATATATTCTTGGAGAAATTTGATTACAAAACAAGATAAGTACGCAACACAAAAGGAAGTACAAGGTTCGAAGCAACTAATTAAAATCTTTGGGAAGGTTATCTTTTATCTTCGCGTACTAGATCTCCCATAAGGACATATGACGTTCAATCAATGCCTGTTGTCTTTTCAGTTCTTCGATCTCTGGCACTAGCTGTTGTGCCGTCTCGAAGTGTCGAATCCCTGACTGCGCCACTTCAGTTAACTCGTCTTGATTGGTCTTCTGGATTTCTACCTGACGAGTCTGGGCATCCTTTATCTTCCCTTTGAGTTGCTCAATTTCTTTTTTCCAGGCTTTGATATTTGTCTCACACTCTTCATATTCTCGTTGGTTCTTCGAACGCTCGAGCTTAAGGGTTTCAACCTTCTTCGTTGCATCGTTAGCAGCTTCCCATGGAGAACTGTGAGAAGTCATTTTTGCTGTGAGCTGTCCGTCAATATCCCGTTTTCAAAGGAGAATAGATTGCAGTTGTTCAATCAGAGAACTCAATAAAACAATTACTTCTGAGATTTCCACTGGAACAAGCAGTAAATCCACTTCCTTCAGAAGGTTGTTTAGACCATAATATTTGGTGGAATCCTTGCTGAGAGCTTCGACGAGGTTGGTTTCAAAGAACCTCTCTCTTATCTGATGAAGGAGTTTAGGAATATCATCCTTGTCATCAGCACCTGCCAAGACAGTCGAAGGAGTTCCAAGGGACGAAGCGCTATCGATACTCATCATGGTCTTGAGAAAGCTCACAGGATCAGTCTTCTTGAGTTGCTCTAGTTCTGAAGGAGTAGGCATCGCAGGGGCTTGCTTCGAAGTTGTCCCAGGAATGACTGTGGTTCCAAGGTTCGAAGTTTCATTAGAACCAGGTGTAGCCAGTTTGGAAGTTTCTTCTGCAGCATCTTGTTCAGATATGGTGTCTTCGCTGCTAGTTGGTTGTCCAGCTGCGTTTCCACTATTCGAACATTGCGGATTTTCCTCCATAGTTTCATCTTGATGTATGGGTGGAGACTCATCATTTGAAAGGCTTTCTTCAAGAGACGCAGTCGGAATAATGGTTGCAAGAGGTTGAGTGTCTTCGAGAACGGGATAAAGCACATGAGGTTCGTGTTGAGACACACCTGTGATGGACAAGTAAAGTCGATCAAAACGGAGGAAAAGGCAGAAAGTCCATCTGTCATTCAAAAGAGCAGACATTTACCTCGAAGGTTGTCAAGGTCAATATGTAAACTTGAGGCTTTGAGATCAGAAGTAGCGGTGCCAGCATCATCCTACATTTACAAGGTAAAAATGTGAGCTTAATCATTAGAATTAGAATGTAAAGAAATGGTTAAATGGTGAAACCCAAAATACCTTGGTCGGAATGTTGTCTGGACTGGAGTTATGACTCTCCATAATGGGGATAGTGCTAGCAGCCTTCAAGGGCGAGTCCTCAAAAGATACCTTGTCACTCGAAGAGGTGAGCTTCGATGTCCCAGATCCCTTTCCTTTGGCTGAAGGGGTAGCAACTTTTTTTTCTTTATTATTTGTCTGGTTCGAGGAGGAGATTTATCTTCATCGTCTGAGTCGGATGTTGGAGGAACTTTTCGCTTCGAAGGTGCTGGAGGTTTCGAGCTCTGAAGTGCATATTAAAACCAAGTGAGTGACATTCATTAAATTTTACAAGCTAAAATATAAGGTATCCATGTACCGTAGGTTTCTTGCCAGTGGTGACAGAGTCACTCCCACTTTCCCGGGTGTTCCTCGAAGTTCCAGAACCCTTTTGTACTGGGGCTTCCTTGATTTGTCTCTTTCGAGCAACAGCTGTGAACAAAATATGAATCAGTATGTCATTGAAAAAGGAGGAATTAGTCGAAGGATTGTCTAAACCCCAACCTTCAGATATTGGGACCACTCGTTCAGCGCGTTTTTTAGAGTCTTCCTGAAGAATTTTTATGAGATTCCCACACACAAACCAGTCTGGAAAAGGAGGGCTTAAGGCCACCCCAAAACCAGCACTAGGAAGTGGAGGAAATTTTGGAGGATGATGTTCGAAAGCCACTTTATAACGTAGTTCAGGTCGAACAGACGTAGGCAATTTCAACTTATCCAGTTTGGCAGAAAACTTTTCGCGTAAAGTAACTGCGGCCTCACGAACAGTCCGACTAAGGTCATCAGGCCTGTAGATAGTTTCAAAGAACTTTTGAAATGCTTGAATTTCTTTAATATGAGTCGAAGTACCTTTCTGGAAATTCTCCTGCACATCAGCAAAAGCTGCAGTTAGTTCCCGAGTAAGGCTTTCGGCATCGAAGATTTGCGTAGAATAATATTCTGTCCACCATTGATGAAAATCTATGGTAGAATAAAAAGCAAGCTCGAAGGAAACGAGAGACAAAGTGGTCATGCCAACATATCGGGTGATTTTTGATTCATATTCATCTTCTGTTAGATGCGAAGTGTGTAGACACATGTGATTCCTTTTGTCATACAAACACTTTGGTTTGAGTTGAACCAGCCCAAATTGTCTTGCAACCAGATTTGGTTGATAGCAGAGGAGACAGCAATGACTTTTTGGAGATCGAAGTCGGTGATATAACAGCTTTGGGGTGAGGAAAGCTTCCCAGATGATCAAAGATTCAGCTTGTTTATCAGGAGAAGTTGTTGGAAATTCTCGAGTAAACCATTCGGGACCCACCTTACATTGTACGAATGGAGCCATCGAAGGAGTGAATTGATGACGTTCAGCGAACATCATTATGAATGCCAGGAAGGTTTCACGAAGTTTGCCACTTTCTTCCTTGGGAGGATAGTATTTTGATACTAAGCTTGAGTCACATGGATAATTGTATCTCCTTATAATCAACTTCAAAAATGGCACTCCGCGTGCTTGTGAAAATGCTGCGCATGACTTGGAGATCCTGCCCAGACCCATGACTTGCACAAATGGATTTCTTCAATCTTCACACCTTGTTATCTCTTGATCTAGGCTTCTAATGAAAATATTCCCAACTACAAAGTTGTATAGGGCCATGAATAGAACATTTTTTATGTTTTGATTATTTTGAAACGAAGCCTTAAAATACGTGTAATGTTTGCATGAAGTTGGCTGCTTATCCATTCTCATAAAAAACTCAAAATTTTCACTAAGTATGGAACTCACTATTTTTGGTAAGTTTCAATTTTCAAATACCTTCCAAAAGTGGCAATCTTAAATGATTTCTTGATTTTATTTATTTTGCTGACTTTTCTTGACCGATTTTCCACCAAAAGTCAATATTTGACAGTTGACTCTGATTTTGACTCAAAATTCAACTTTTCCTGATTTTTTTGATTCCAGATGAATTTTCCCGATTAATCCGCTTCTGATCTAATTCTCAATCAATTTTCAACCAAAGAAGCTTTAGTGAACATTTCTTCAAAGCAACCACATTTTCATATCCAAAATCATTTCCTGATTAAATCTTGACCATAAAGTCAACAGGGTTGACTTGGGGCAAAACCCTAATTTGGAAATCTTGATGAACCTGAAGATTGTGTCTTTTAATCAGAGCTTTTACTTGGAGAGGCTGAAACCTAGATTTCAGGAGAATGCCATTGGAGATGATGCTTGAGACCGCAAATCTAATTTTTCTTAATCAGGAATTTTCTCAACCTCAGCCCCTTTTTGTCAATTTTCTTAAACAGTAACAATGATATGCATGAAAGTATTGTGTGAATGACCTACATGAGGTATGCATATGAATGTGATATGAAAGCCAGTTGGGGATAAATAAGTGGGCAAATTTTGGGGTGCAACACTATGTACTAGGATCAATCTAGTCGATCTTGCGAGTAACCAAATCATATTTATTATAGTTTGGAAGACTAGCGGTTGTTTACCGGAAATCACCGTAAACACTCCCGCATAACATCCTTCCCAACAAGTGTAAATTTCAAGGCATTTCAGTGTTCAATCATCTTCTACCTTTAGATCACGATAGGCAGACGTGCCTATCTGATTCTTCAGGTTTAAGAAGATTGAACTGGGGCAGTTGTTGTCGCACGCTCGCGAAAAATGAACAGGGTCGCCACTAATATATTTATCCCATAAGGGAAAGGAATATCAGAAAACCTAGGAAAGGATAAGAACAGGGTCTTGCGACCAGAGAATCTAGGTACGAGAGTCGGTTACGCAAGGGGAAGGTATTAGCACCCCTCGCGCCCATCGTACTCAATGGTATCCACCTATGTTTGTTTCTATCTAAAGGGTGTGTACTATGTCTAAATCTATATGCGAATGAATGCAAAATGTAGGGAAAAGAAATAATTGTACTCGCACGGGCCCTACCCCGCTGCCTACGTATCCTTTTCAGGAATCAGAGTTATCGTAGCTCGGCTCACGATTTTCTGTTTGTTTTTGTGTTTTTCTGTTGGGCGGAGTTAACGTTCACGCTCTTGCATAAAGGATCGACCTACGATGCGTTCGAGCGGAAATAACATTGCCCTTAGAAAGAAGAAAAAGAGATATTGGTTTGTGTCTTTTAGGGTAATTCCATGATGACGAAAACCCACTACAAGGCTTCGCATCACTTCCTTACTTTGTTTTAAATTTGAACATTTATTAAGTTTTTTAAGTGTTTTTGGTTGGTGTTTTTTAAGGGAATTTATTTGTGACTTAGATCATACAAAAAGAGTTTTTTTTTTTGATTATTTAGAGAATGCACATCAAGGCCTACACCTCAATCGTTTCTCTAAATAGCGGTTAAGAAATACACCGAGGCCTACACCTCAATCATTTCTCGCCCGCCAAGTAGAAAAGAACGTACATCGGGGCCTACACCCCAATCATTTCTTTCCCACTATGAAAAAACAGTAGCGGTATGATCTTCGTCGGTATTTATTAGATTTTTTAAGATTGAATAAGAAAAAGGAAATGAGAAATGGAACTAAACCTATTTTCTAATCTAATGTTGTTTTGTACAAAGGGAATCTAAACCTAATGTTAACATATCTACAAAATAGGCCAAAAATATGGCAAAAAACAAGTAACAAAATCGCACAACAATTATACAAAAAAAATAGCATGGAAATGGTACAAAACATAAAGAAGACGGTTCATGTATTAGTGCAAAATTAAAATAAAAAAATACTACTATTTTTATGGGTTTTTTATGAGAAAATTCTAAGACTAAAATTAATCCTAAAAATCACCTAAAAATCTAACACAATTTTAAAGGTTTTATATGCATTTATCACCTAAAAATAATAGAAAAAAAACGTGTGAATCAAAATCTAAATCTAGCATGAATTTGAGTAGCACAGGGGGTTCAGACAGAAAATAGTGGTGTGCTAAGATACAGGCACCGGGCCCACTGGATTGGCCCAAACAGATTTTTTTGTTGTAGTTTTCAGCAAAAAAGAGGGATAATTGGGCTATGGGGGTACGCTATAGAATCTGGCAACAAGGCCCCATGTTCGTTTGATCCAATTCAACTATTATTCAATTCAATCCTCAGATTTTTATTAATTAACAAATTTAATTAGTTAAATAAAATAAAATAAAAAAAGAAATAGAAAGAGGAATTAGGGTTCAATTATATATGACGTTTTAGATACCTAACCTCATTTCTCTTCTTCCTTCTCTCACGAACAAGCAAGCGGCGGCGGCGGCTGTTATATCTTCGAATCTCCGGCGAAAAACAGAGCTCCGTCCGATTCTACGATTCCGTCTTCTCGTTCCTGTCGTTCTCTCCGACTTCCTCTTCTTCTTCTCTTGCGTGTTGGTGTGAATGCGTCGCGGTGATGATTGAAGAATGAACGTTATCGTGAAGAGTTGTTGAAATGAGGAACGGTGTTGATCGACACCGATGGAATTTAAGGCTCTGTAGAAACCGATGGAGATTGAAGTTTGGCGATGATACAGAGAGGAGGAGATTCTTTGGTTGAAGGTTGGAGAAAGATGAAGATCGAAGAATGGTTAGAAGAGATTGAAGATTCTGGTGATTTGAGGTGTGTGTATTGGCGGTGTGAAGATGAATGGGGAATTGAGAGGAAGATCTTAGATGATGGTGAATTCAGAGAGTGAGAGGATGACGAGGTATGAAGATGGTGATAGAAGCTGAATGAAAAGAATGGTGTGGGAACAGAAGAGGTGAAGGTGGTGAATGTGAAGAAAAAAAATGGCGTGAAGTGATGGAGAATGAGCTTCTGTGTTGGAAAAAAATGGTGAAGAATGAAGTGTGAAAAAATGGCGTGGACCTTTGAATTATGGAGGGAAGGGGGATTTTATAGGTTGAAGTGGGAAGCTCTGAGCCACTAGATTGAAGTCAGTTAGTCATTGGGATTGGAGGGTGGTGATTGAAGCTGAGCTGGCAATTCGGCTATGGTTAGTTAATTCTGTTTTTGATGGTTGTTATATAGGTGAAGGTGATTGAATCTGGTGTGTAGGATTGGTGAGAAACGGTTAGAGAATCTAAGGGTGGAGAATGAGCGGTTATAAGTTTGTTAAAGGTTGTTATTTGAGGTTGGGATTTAGTAGTTAGTTGGAGTGAGTTTGGACAGTTAGTTATTTGTAGGTTTGAAAGTTAGTTACATGAAGAGAGTGGAGAGATTTTGGTAGTTATAGGTTTTCTGTTAAGAGCTTGTCATGTCAGTTAGAAGTCAGTTAAAAAACTGCTAGTTGTTTGTTAATTACCTATCTATTGTTAGTGCTAGTTTTTGTGAAATCGTTTGGTTTTGCTTGACTCGCAACATGCTTTGTGAATGTATATGTTGAACTGAACATTTATATGATGAATGGTACAAATTATGCAGATTTTTTGGTTTGGACTCCATCAGTCCTTTGTTATGGTTTGTGATAGTTGAGAATGAAGGAAATTAAGAAAGTTAGAATCGGTTTTTGAATTGAATGTGCAACTGTTTTACTTTGTTTTGACAGGTTTGGAAATGGTTTAAACATTGGATATGTGGTGTAGTGAATTGCTGGATTACTTCTAATCTGAATGTGTATGTATGAATGGTTTTGAGACTCGTCTTATCTTTCTCTTATGTGTATGGAGCTGACTATGTGAATATGTGCAGGGCTGGATTTCATTAGCAGTGAAGCGGTTTGAATGTAGCAGGTTATGTTTTCATGAAGTATGAATCAGGTGGTGAGGTCTTAGCAGCTTGTTGGGTTGAGGTGAGTTTGAACAATCATTAAAATGTGATTTAGAAAAAGGATCTGTTAGAGATTAGTCAATAGAGATGTTGGACTGTTGGTGTGTGAATGATGTATTGATGCAGGATTCTATTGGTTAATTTGTGCACTGCAGTGTGTTAGATGTTGGAATTCATGGTTGCTAGTTTAAGTATGTATTGTATCGTAGTTTTGAAATGTGAAGGTATGGTGGGCTGACTCATGTATGTGTATGTGATTGTACAGGGTCTATTTTGTTGTAGGTTTTGATAAGTGTAAGGCTGGATTTTGAATTCTGCATGTTTAATTTAGTTTTGGCTTTTTGTATGCAGGTTATGAAGATTGACGCAGGGCCGTTACAGTAGCCTTTTGAACCGAACCAGATTATGGCATGACTGGAATAGCAAGCTTAGGGCAAGGCTCATGATGACGGTTGAGCGTATTGACTGACAGTGACAACCAAAGAATGATCATGATCCATTAATAAAAACTTAGAAATGAACAAATTTCAAAAGTTCAAATTAGGGTTTTTATAGGAAAAGTCAACTCAACTTTGACTGGTCATAACTTCCACATGGAGTATTAGAAAATTCTCACTCAAAGCCTATTTTGAAGGAAATTGAATCCTCTACAACTTTGTCTCTCACAAGCCAAGGCCAGAAGTGCTTCATTTGGGAGATATGGTACAAAAGATTATAGGTCCTTTTCAAAGGTCAACCAAAAGCAGTTTTTTTGTCAAAGGTGATATCATCAAGATAAAATCTCCAAATTAAAAATATGTTCCAAAGCGGCCTGTAGAGGACATCTTGAGGTTTCCAAAAAATCCTAGAACTCTTTCATATCTTAAAAATTGAGGGAGATATGCCTTGTCAAAGTTGGTGAAATTTGAAGGCAAAATGTGAAACAAAACTAGTTCAAAATGGATATTTTTACACATGGGCCTATCCTTTTAGGGTTAATGAACTTTTTGGTCCCTCTAAATATTGCTAATTTCGTTTTTAGTCCCTCCAAAATTTTCCTTTAAGAAATCGTCCCTTCAAAATTTTTTGTCTAAACTATTGGTCCCTAACGTCAAATTTGCTAGAGATTAGCTACGACTTTAGCCACCGATTAGCTACGAAATTTGACGTTAGGGACCAATAGTTCGGAAGAAAAATTTTGAAGGGACGATTTCTTGAAGGAAAATTTTGGAAGGACTAAAAATGAAATTTGAAATATTTAAAGGGATGAAAAAGTTCATTAACCCATCCTTTTATGATCCAATCTTGGTCATGAAGTTACTAAGAAGCTACAAATACTTTCCCACGCCTTTGTGATTTTATTATATTTTTTATTGAATTTTGATTCATTAAAAATGTAGTTTAAATCAAATAAATCAAGAAAATATGAAAGATATGATTTAGTGTTAATTTCTAATCATTCCCAATCATCCAAATATCAAATAATGGTACCAATTTCGTGGGCAAAAGGATTGGAGAAAAATATGCAAATTTTAGCCAATTTTGGAAACTTTGAAAATCAAATTTCAATCAAG
The DNA here is from genome assembly GCF_029867415.1 of Vicia villosa. Classification (NCBI taxonomy): domain Eukaryota; kingdom Viridiplantae; phylum Streptophyta; class Magnoliopsida; order Fabales; family Fabaceae; genus Vicia; species Vicia villosa. Next base: position 753,291 of record NW_026705208.1, on the reverse strand, counting down.
ATTCAATTTTGGATTCAAAGGGATTTGATGTGGTTTTGTTACCCTAATCTACTCCACTATATATACTCAACAACTCCAAACAATAGGGAGAGGTTTTTTTGGCCGAAAAGCATATTGTGCAGAACTTCAAAAATCGTAAATTTAGTAGCCATGGCAGAAGAATTTTGAAGCCAATCCGATCCATTCTAAAGATCAAATCAGCTCCCTCGATCCTTCCTGAAGCTAACCCGATCGTCAAGGACGATCAAAGCACACGAAATTGCCTCCATACACTCACGGTGGGGCCAAGTCTTGGAGAGTCTCGGTTGCTATCATACGGGCAGCATAAATACTGTTTGATCTTATATTCTTGTTCATATTCATGCACTCTATGTTTCTGGATGGTTTAATTTGAATATAGGTGCAGGAATTGGGAACCACCATTGTTAGGTTTTAGAGCTTCAAAAAGGGGTTTCCTATTCTAGGCCGAATTGAACGGAGATAATGATACCATCATACTCATAAGACAATTTCGGATGGAATTGTGATGTTTCTTTTCATGTATCGTTGTTATATTTCACTTTGACAATGGCCGGACATGTAGCTACGGCGGCGCCACCGTCACCAGAACCATATCTAATACGACGGACCTTTGAGGAAGAAGGTTGCGTGGCGAATGGGTATTGGACCGATTCAAATGTATTGGGGGGGGCGCGCGTTTGTCTTCTGGGTTCCCTATAATGCTTGTTCTTTACATAATATTTCATTACCGCATTATCTTGATAACATGGAAACGTGGTACAGTTGGCAAAAGCATCTTGCTGGGAAAGAGAGAACTGGGGTTCGAACCCTATATGCTGCAACATATTATTTTTTTGATAACTTGTATGATTCAAGCTGCTTACAGATCCTACGCAACAAGCCTATATGTTCCTACCATGCACGGTCAATCCAGCACCATCAGATCAAGCCTGTATAAGATCTAACGTTCAAGAACTTGAAGGTCCATCATGCACCCTCAAGACCTCAACATACATGATTACTGCCAGGTTTCTTTGTATATTTATTTTATTATTTATCTTATTATATTAGTTGTTTAGATTAAATATTAATTAACATTGTTTGATTTAATTAGTCCATTTAATTAGGATTAATGATATGATTAGGATTAGGGTTGTAATTATTTAGGATTATTCTCCCGATTATTTTCCCGATTATTCGATTTAATCTAACTTTAATTATAAAAACCGTAAAAACCCTATATAGATATATTAAGGTGTTAGGGTTTGCTCAATCCCACTGGCCATTGGCCAAAGTATTAGGATTAGGGTTTTCTAGCCGACTTAGGTTTTAGCCAAGCAATCTTAGAATTTTATTCGCTTCGATTAAATTAATTGATCGCGGTGGGTAATAATCAATCCTTTAAATAATTAAATACAAATTAAAATAACAATTTATTCTGCTTAATGGTTTTAACCAAAGCTATTGGTTACGATGATTAGCATTTTCCCTTTATCAAAATTCGTTATTATTTGTAATCGAACCTATCAATTATGAGGAGTAACGATAATTAAAATACACACATTTGCTATTCGTGATAATCGAATCTATCGATTATAGTGGTTAGCAATCCTCCCTTCAATCCGTTAGCCATGGTAATCAAACCTATTGATTATCGCAACTAATGGTAACAAATTAAAATCAGGGTTGTACGCCTAAACATTCAAAACACACTAAACCACGAAACTACAGATTTTCATCTCTTCAATACTGCGATTTTCAAATCTACGATAAGGTAATTCAAAATACCTTCGAACTTCGCATTTAAAAACTACGATATGCCATTCAAAAAGCCTTCAAAACAACTTCATGCTAATGCTAAGGCGTACAACCCTGTGCCCGAACTACGTTGACTCTGATTCTCCATAAGGAGATACGTAGGCACTTAGTAACAAGGGGAGTCCCCTTCCCCATAAATCTCATTTCCCCCCTATTCATTTCCTTAGCTATTAAACCTTAATATTTTAGCCATAAAATTTGACCTTAGATTCAAAGCCATAGGAAAGGGTTGAGGGTGCCTAACACCTTCCCTCGACCGGATTATAATAACTTACCCCGAATCTCTTAACTGCGTAAGGTTTCCTATTCGCCTTGGTAGAATAGGTGGCGACTCTAAATAAACTTAATTTTTTAGGGCAGGTTGCTACACTCGGCAACGAATGATGGTCTCTATATTTGAGCAACTTGTATGTCCCAGATTTCCTTCTTGAGAGAAGATGACATTCTCTACGGAGCAATCAAGTTATTTCCGGTGAAGAAACTTATGGACAGTTGGACTCTCAGCGTTAGAGACAGTTTATAATAAAAGTTTCGACGGATGGTTAGCCTTCTCAAGATGATGAAGACAGTCTGTTGAAGAACATGGTAGTTATCCCTTATGAATGGTTAGTCTCTCCAACGTCCAAGACAGTTCATATTGAAGTTTGTTCTTTTCCAATGAATGGTAAGTCTCTCCAATGTTAGAGGCAGTTTATTATGGAGCCCCGTGTTTGCTTTCCTTATAGATGGTGTGTCTCTCCAGGGTCAGAGACAGTCCGTGATGAAATTTACTTTCCCTAGTGAGTGGCGAGTCTCTCTAGCGTTAGAGACAGCTAATGGTGAAGATAATCCTTGTTATGAGAGAATCCGTAATCGACCCCCTTTGTTCAGAGAGAATCCAGAACCCCCTTTTTTGTGTCATTGTTATGAGAGAATCCATAACACGTCTTTGTCATTACGAGAGAATCCATAATTGACTCGTTTTGTATGTTCCCGTAAAGGTCGGAGTCTTGCATTCATATCATGTCAGATATGTGGGCTCTCATAGTCTAAATTGTGCTATCATTCTGTATTTAAGTCCCTCATACCATGCTGAGACGAACATTCCCATCTTCCCCTCATCAGGTATAAGGAGCTTAAATAGGGGGCAGCTGTTATACCATAATTTTTGACCCTGAAATCCCACACCATTTTGAGCATAGTGTGATCATCATCATCATTACCATAATTGTCCATATATTGTTTGGTAACCCAAATATACAAAAAATATTTGTGTCTTGCTTGTTATTTGTTTCCCAAGGTAGGTGACTGATCAAGGAGACTAAGACAATTAGGGTTTTGAGGCCCCCAAAGAAGCTCAAGAATTCTCATATGCTCAATTGGTTATCCTCGTCAATATTCAAGTCCAAATGTGGTACAATTCAAGATCAAACACTTCCAATTTCATCTGGCACATAAATTAGGGATTTTGACCTAATTTCTCTAGAGGGTTGACTTTTAATCAAGACATAGATCCATGGCTCAAAACATGATTCAAGAATCTCCAATGCCTTATTATGATCCACTCATGTCATTCATTTGAATAAGAGAGCTTGATTCAATTGAAACTCACTAGAATGCAATTCATTTGGAAAAAGTCAATTGTCCAAGACTACCTTTGACTTTTGGGAAATTTGGTCAACTATGGACTTTTGAAGATAAAAATATTAACATATGATTGTTGAAGCCATTTGATCAAGAAAAATCAAGAAAATGAATCAAGAATAAAAAGTCAACAAAAGTCAAAGTTGGAAAGTTCAAAGACTTAGAAAATTTCTAAGTGTTTTTCAAGTATTTTAGCCATAACTTCATGTGCAAGTAACTTCAAATTTCAAGAATGAACTCAAAAATCTTTCGTCATAAAAGTTGTAGATCTTGATCCATACATCAACTTTGTCACATACAACTTTTTCCCAAAGAATGAATCATTTGAGAGTTACGGGATCATGAATTTTCATACAAAAGACTTAGAAAATTTCTATGTGTTTTAACCTAGTTTTTCCCTAACTTCATGGACATTTTTCACCAAGATCCAAGATGAATCTGAACAGGAACCAAATACCAAAGTTGAAGAGTGTTGCAAGAGCTTTCCAAAGAGACCATTAGCATAAGGTTTCAATGCTTGAGCTAATAGATATGAATATGTGAATAGGGCACCATAGCGCTTGATTTCAAGCCATTTCATGAAGAACCAAGTTTCAAACATTGAATCAAATATGTATAAACCTTTCTTGCAGACCCTATAACTTGTTCAAAACACCATTATCAGATAATTTTACTTACTTTTGAGCTATGGACCAAGTGTTTCAAGCATTGTCCAAGAATTCATTCCATTTCAAGACTAAAGGCAAGACTTCCATTTTGAAAAAGCCAACTTTAATCATAAAGTTCAATATCCTTGAGCTCCCAACTTGTCCCTTCTGCACACACTTAACCTGAAGCTCAGATACAACATGTTTAAAGTATCCAAACACTCCAAGCATGCTTGTACTATGCATTGGAACCATGTCTTGCAAAATTGCTTCAAAAACAAGTTATGGAACCTTAAGACTCCATGTGATCAGACTTAAGCCCATATGTTTCTCTATAAGTATAGACCATTTCTAAGCTTCAAAACACACCAGAAATCCCCCTCAAGTCACTCTGAAACTCTCTCAAATCAGAGTTGGCAAATTTTCTCCATTTTTTCAACTTTGAAGTCCATAACTTCGAAACTCTCTTCTCTTGCAAACTCTTGGCAAATTAAACATTCAAACACCTTCTATATAGAATATAAACACTTCTGTATGCATAAGAATCCAACTGAAACACTTGAATCCAAACCTCCATAGCCCGCTTGTTCATCATTGCAGGTCGAGGTCCACAGAGGAATCCAGCCACTCTCAATCCAAGGTGAGTATTACAATAGCTTCCTGGGAGTTAATTGAAGCTAACAGGATCATTACAACACTTCCAGACCTCCATTAATCCAAGTTTCGATCTCCAGTTTCAGAGGTACAAAACTCAACTTTGAACTCTATGGTTTTAGCACCAATTGTTGCATTTCTTGATACCAGATTATTTGTTTTGATGTGCTGAATGAAAGCCTTGAGGTATTAGAGATTAATTATTCATGTTAATCATTTACTTTGAAATTGAAATTCTAGAGTTCTTCACGTTTTCTGAGAAATTCATGAGTTACAGTTAATACAAATGAATGAATGATACATGGTTGATTTCGTGATTAAATTCTGAACATGTTTGCCTTTTACACTTTTGAAAATGGTTGAGGTTTGATGATATTTAGTTTCCAGAAATCATGAGTGTCGTAATGTTGAAGATGAAGTCAAATTTGATTTTAAGACATGCTCTCTCTTATATAAAAAACCCACGTATTTGTTAATCACTTGGAGCGCTTTGGCTCAGTGGCCAAGTTTTGAGTATGAGACCATAGGGTGTGGGTTCAAACCCTTCCAAGTGCAATACTAATTTTTAATCACTTGTTTTTATTACTTTTCTTTACAACTTTGACATTTTATTTAAAATAGTAAATCAATTTAATTTTAATTGATTTTTTGTACACTCCCTATTTATGGGACATATTTTGTGAATCAACTACCTACCTATAATTGAAACATGCCACCAAACACCCTATATTACCCTTTAATTACGATTACATTTACACTACAAAATACCCTTTTTCGTAATTTACTAAATAAAATAGTACTCTCCAATCAAATCTTTCCAAACATCCAAGTGGCACTCATATTTTCAAATTTTATTGGGTGATCTGCTTATTATGTATTTTTGTGTGCAGAAATACAATATGGAGTGAACATACTATGTAATAGGTAAAGCTCTGTCGCCTCCATTCACCTCTCGCTGCTCCATTCAAACTCAGGTATGCAATACATCTCTTAAAACGATGGCTATCCAATGTCTTGAAGTTCATGGTGGTTAGTTTGGTTTGTATCAATTGCTAAAACCTAGATCTTGTGAATCTTATGAAGGATCTGAAATAACCTCTGTGTCGCTTAGATCGTTCATGAGAGATATTCATATCAGAAATAGCTAGCACATGAAGATCTTGCCGAAGAAACACATAAGTGAACTATCGGTCAAGAAGCAAAGCAGAAGACACAAGGTACATATTTTGAAGTTCAGTAATATGTATGATGAATTATCACTAGTACAAAAAGATTAATATAATTTTAAAATTTACACCCAATATACTAAAAACGGGTGTAAATAAGAAATACGGTGGCAATTTTGTAAATAAAATATCATTTTAAATATTATCAGGTGACAATATACACCCTGTTTTCTAAAAACGGGTTTAAATTGAAAATATTATTATAATCAAATTTTAATTACTCCCTTTAAACAAAAAAACGGGTGTAAATTTATATGAATAAATTTTTTTATTTAATTTTATAACTCAAAATATATAATCTATGTGGCATAGGTGAGTAAAGTATTTTTATAATATTAGTTGAAACATAATACTCTAAATTCATTTATTTTCAAAAAACTCTAAACATAATACTAATACTGATTTTCAGAAAACTCATTTTCACAAATCCATTATCAACTTTTGCACGCATGCAAAAAAAAACCCATTTTCAGTAAACTCATTTTCAAATTTTTTTTGAACTCTGCAGTTTGATTTCACGAAACTCATAGCGAGATTAAAGTTTGATTTTACGAAACCCATTTTCACGAAGTTTGCAGAAGATTGCAAAACCTGTCACCGTTTCCTTCACTCTCATTTCGGTAAGCTTCTTCCATTCCCAAATTCGATGAATGTTTGTTCCATTTTAGGTTTCTAATAATTACCCGTGGTTTTGCATTTTCAGAAATTCGAACACTGAAACTCTTATTTTAGGGTTCTTGTTGAGGGTAAGTCATGGTGGCAATTTTGTTCACTGCAATTGGGGAAGTTGAGGGACAAATTGAGTCGTGTTACGATGAGAAATTACCGGGATCGGGAGAAAAAGAGAAACACAACGCTTCTGGATTGAGTGGGTCTTTTCCTTTGGTATGTTTCAAACTTTCAATTTACCTTGTGATGATTTGGCTTTGAATATAGATGTGATTTCATAATTATTGATTGGTATTTGATTATGCCATTTTGGCTAGAATAGTTTATGATTTGAATACATTATCATGATTTAGTTCATTCCTAGCATTGGTATACTATTGCTTCACTGATTACTTTCATCTTGTACGGTTCTGTTTTCTTCTTTGTTAGTTCGTTTGGATTTACTGTGTTGAATATTGGAATTGATTTTCTCTCTTTCAAACATATGATATAAGTGTGTGTTTGGTGACTTATTTTCCTTTTCATCTTTGATGCAGCTTCTCTAATAGTCATAAGATGTAGTGGTGACTTATTTTTTCGAATGATGAGCTTTGTCCTCTTAACATTTGTGGTCCATCTTAAGGAGGATAGTCGAAAAGTTACTATAGTAGAAAAGGATAACAATTTTGACGTGTGTAGGGATATGAGTGGGCGGAGATTGAGACATGCTAATGCTGACAAGAGGTTGGAGGAATGGAGAGATGGTGATGGTGAGGAGGATATGAAGCTTGAGAAGGTTGATGAGGATTTTCTGAAGAAACATATTAAGAAATTGAAGATATGGTAAGCCATCTCATCTTATCTTAGTTTTGTTTTCGTATTTCTCAATTATTAAACGGTATTGATTTTTAAGATTATTATGAAGGCAGTGGTTAACAAAATAAGATAGTGTATGTTTGGTTGTAGTTACGGAGAAACTGATTTTATCTCCGTTCGTACTCTTCACCGCCGGTTGAACGGTAACCCTCTTTCTCTCATCTATTTTGTTTACAGTGCCATCTATTTCTTCAACGAGAGAAATGATTTTTCCCAGTTTTCTAAGATTTTTAGTTTAATTATATTAGATTTATTGACTGAAATTTGAATCTGCTAGTTTTGTAAGATTAGATTTATGGACCGAAATTTGAATCCCCTATTGAATTTCAATTGATTTTAGTGAAATTTATATGAACCCTACATTGTGATAATGCTTTGATGATATGAGAAGAGTAAGAATGTTTATCTGTTGTTTTGGATGTGATGATTCAGAGATTTGCAAAAAGAGAAGAAAAAATGAGTCGGGTTGTAATTTCATCTTTCTCCTGTTAAAAATGTTAATCAGAAATCTAAGGTTAAATATGTTTCTGACTAGTCTCACATGCAAATCAATCAGTGACTGTCACTGAGCTTTACAAAAACACTAGTAAAAATGTGAACCAGAGATATAATGATACAAATGGTTTGATATGATTTGTTTCCTATAATCTGCTGTCTAATTGCCGCATTACGTATGAAGTATTTTAATGAAATATGATGAATCAATAATTCGTTATCAATTCGGGCGTGGATTGGGTTTTAGTTCATTGCTAGTTTCCTTGGTGGATTCATCTGTTAGGTTCATGTTTTTACTACAGGTCTCTTACGAGTCTATTTTGCTTTTGTTTGCTTCTTATTATGCAGGTATCTGATTCAGATAGCATGTCGCAGCATCATAACATAGCATCTTCAACTAAATCAATTCATAGTTCTACGGTTCTGAAACAGAATCAGCGGCATGAAGGCAGTGGAAGGATTATCAAAAGCATACTCACCAACAGAGATCTGCGACAAAGTCAGTCTTCCAGAGCCTATTCCGAGCGGCAGATCCAAACTTCAAATCTAGAAAAAGAAAAACAACCTGCTCGCCCCGTACATGTGCAATTGATTTTGAAGGGCACTGATGGTGCGCCAGAGAATAGGAGTATCGTGCATGGTCTACATGTTTCTAGTGAGAGACAGGAGAGGCGTTTTAGACATAGAGATAAACCTGATCGCGGTGTTTGGACAAGTCGTTCCAATGTAGGTGATGAATCTTTGTCACCCTCAGCTTCTTCACATGTAGATCCTTTGGAAGGTACATGCTTTGATCTTGCAATTGTGGAATAATCCTTTATGCTTATGTAAAAGGGGGAAAAGATTGAAAGTCACTTTTTATTAGCTAAACTACTGACAAATTAATGTACAAAATATTACCTTTTTGGAAAGTCTGCCACTACCGCCTTCTTACAGTTGCATGGTGATCGGAGATGGTATTCTTGTAAGTTTAAGAGTGCGCCTAAGAGGGGGGGTGAATTAGGTTTTCAAAGATTTATCCGGTTTTTAGAATACTTGTACTTATTTTTGGTTAAGTGTTTGAAGGCTTTTGAATGGTTCTTTTCTTTTCTTGATAATAGTGATGAAAGCGGTAAATTGCGGAAAAGTAAAGAACACAATGATGTATACTGGTTCCCCTCACAATCCGAGAGTACTCCAGTCCCCTTTCAACATGAAAGAGATTTTACTATTGTTAGATCTTTGTACAAGCCTACACAAGACTCCTCCTACAATCTTCTAACAAAACCACCAAGAACAATCCTCTTGGATTTCAATAAGTCCTTAAGAGAACACCCTCCCTAAGGATACCTCTTGTTTCCAAAACTATGGACAACAAGGTTACAACTACCAAGAACAATCCTCTTGGATTTACCAACTTGATTACGAGAACAATCCTCTCACTAATTAACAACCCTTACTTCCAACAATCTTGGATAGCAAGTCAAAAATAACAAAATATATTTTGAGTAGAAAGTTGATGAACATATATCAATCTATAAGATTGATCTTCTCTTCCAATGACAATATTTCACAATTCTTAAAGTAATAGATTGCTCAAGTATTTTCTAGTTTGGATGATATGAAAGTGTGTAGAAAATATCTTGAAAAGATTGAAGAATAACAATGTGAAATTCTGAAAATTTCTAAGAGTTTTTTTGATTGGAAGAGGTGAAGAATGAATTTGAAATTTTGAGTATATATAGATGTTCATAACACCCCTTGAAATATCATAAGTTTCTGTAAATTAATCATGAACAATTGCCAAGATTAAAGGAAATGTTTCAATGAAAAGGTGTGTGGAAAGGTGTTATGAAATGCTGCTGTTTTTCAAAAAACGTACAGGGGAAATCGATTTCCCTTAGCATGAAATCGATTTCATGCATGTAACGTTAACAAAATTTCAAAAACAAACAGTGGGAAATCGATTTCCTCTTTAGGTAAATCGATTTCCATAGTGCAAAAAGTGAATTTTTGCTTCTGGAAATGTTTTAAGACAGTGGTAAATCGATTTCATGATATGGTAAATCGATTTACCCAGTGTAAAACTTGAATACAAGATTTTGCAAATGTTTGCTATTATCATGGATGGTATATGCAATGGTTGGTTGATTTTTTGAGCATCTAAGACTTTAGAGAATGTAAGTATAGTCATTATACCTTCTTGAAGTGCAAGCTTGATTCCAAAGCCTTGATCCTTGATATTCTTGATTCCAAAGCCTTGATCCTTGATATTTTAACTTTAACAACTCATCTTTGCATTCTTGTTATTTAGAGATTTGTCTTCATCAAAACACATATATATCATTGAGTAGCTTGTCTTCACAATTCTTACTCCGGCTATATCTGGTTTGTTTTCTGTCTCGACGATCTTCTTGTTCCATTTGTTCCTCGTGTTTCTTTAAATGCAAGCTTTCCTTTTATTCATCCAATTAAATTTTCGTATGTAGTTTTATCCGCTGCTGGTGGCATCAGAGTAAACAAACCCGAAATCCATAGTGGTATGGTCCTACACCTTCAACATTACATTAATCCTCTCTGTCTTCCATTTTTCTTCTCTTATTTTTCTTCCATTTGTGTTACAGGAGTAGTTGTGGTTGTTGCTGTTATAATATTAGTTGGGCTATTCAGCGTGCAACATTATGGTACCGATAAAGTCGGTTGGCTCTTCGCTCCAATTGTTCTGGTTTGGTTTCTCCTAATAGGAGGCATAGGTATATACAACATTTGGAGATTCGGTGGCAGAGTCCTAAAAGCCTTTTCGCCTCTCTATGTGTATCGGTATATAAGAAACGGAAGAAAAGAGAGTTGGCTTTCCCTTGGCGGCATCTTGCTTAGCATAACTGGTACGTTTGATTTTCATAACTATTTGATTTACTTCTCATGTTTCAGAATTATTAATTGATGTGAACTGTTAATTTAAACTCGACAACTTGCGATGATTGATTTCAGGGACAGAAGCTCTCTTTGCCGACTTAGCCAATTTTCCAGTCTCGTCGGTACAAATTGCATTTACTCTTCTTGTGTTTCCTTGCCTTCTTTTAGCGTATTCTGGACAGGCGGCTTATCTGGTGCATAACTTGCATCATTCACAAGATGTTTTTTATCGCTCTATTCCAGGTTTGTCATGTCTGTCACCTTACATAGAAAATAGTTTCTGATTTTTGAGTGATTTTCATCTGGTAGATGTTAATTATCCTTTTTTCTGCAGAAAAAATATACTGGCCAGTATTTGTTATTGCAACACTAGCAGCAATAGTTGCGAGCCAAGCCACAATAACAGCAACCTTTTCAATCATTAAGCAAGCCCTTGCTCATGGCTGTTTCCCACGAGTCAAAGTCGTACATACATCGAAAAAGTTCCTTGGCCAGATATATATCCCGGATATCAATTGGATCCTTATGGTTCTTTGCATTGCTGTTACCGCTGGCTTTAAAAATCAAAGTCAGATTGGTAACGCATATGGTAAGTCTTTTCTTCGCCAAATGTTGTGAGCCATTATTTTCATTCAATCATTCTATTTTTTGTGAAATTTCCGTTTGTGATTCATATATTTACCAATTTGGACTGAAAATGCATGATAAGCATATCAAGAAAGCAAAAAATGTTGGTTCTTATAATTTAGGCCTGACGAAGATGATCTGGTAAGGAATCAAATCAACCTTAATGTTTAGTGCTGAAATTGTTCTGTAGCATCCACAACTCTGAAAACCAATACTTGTAGTTATATTTAATTTATTTTTTTCATTGGATTCGCCATGACAGTGTCTCGGGGTGTCTGTGTTTCATTATGAAAGTAATGTTGTGTGTATGATGGTGTACAGGTGAGGCTTCAGCTGGAAGCACTTTTTGGTGAGAAAGCAAGACTGCGAATGAAAATGAAAATCTGATGAGAGAAAACCAATGCCTTCACCAGCTAGTGGAGTATCAGCAAGACAGGCCCTTAATTGATGTGTTTGCAAATGGTTGAAAATCAAAAGGTTGAGGAGCAAAATCTATCAGATCAAATGCAAATGGTTGAAGAGGATAAGGAGATAGAAATGTTGTCAAAACAAAAGCCAAAGAAGAAGAAAACTTATATATGAAGAAAGTGTTATGACTTAGTTAAAATATGATTTTTATGTGTAAGTTTTATAGTACTTGAAATATTATAACTGTACATGATTTTGTATACTTTTTGGTTAATATTAAAAATATTTTGACTTAGTTAAAATATGATTTTTTATGTGTATGATTTTATAGTATTTGCAATATTATGACTGAAAATGAAATATAACTAAATGGTGTATATGAAATAGGGTGTAAATAGATATAATTGTTCATTCATAAATGGCGTATTTACACCCGATTTTTATTAAAATAGGGTGTAATTAAGAACATATTTACACCAAATTTTTATTAAAATAGGGTGTAATTAAAACGTAATTACGCCCAATTACACCCGATTTTTATTAAAACAGGGTGTAATTAAAACGTAATTACGCCCAATTACACCCGATTTTTATTAAAATAGGGTGTAATTAAAAACGTAATTACGCCCAATTACACCCGATTTTTATTAAAACAAAGTGTAATTCAAAACGTAGTTACGCCCAATTACACCCGATTTTTATTAAAACAGGGTGTAATTAAAAACATAATTACGCCCAATTACACCCGATTTTTGTTAAAAATAACGGGTGTAAATTCGTTAGACATTTCTCACCCTGTGGATATACACCCGATTTTTATTAAAAATAATGGGTGTAAATTTAATAAAAAACGGGTGTAAATTAACATTTTTGTACTAGTGTATGTGTAAAATGTGTGCAATTAACTAATTTTAATTGGGTTTTATTGTGGTCTTGTATTTACTTTTGCATTTAAGTTTACTTGATCTTCTATTTGATAGATTAAGAGAGTGGAATTGCCAAATCTGCTACTTCAAATGAAAAAATGAAAATTGAGTCTTTTTCCTTTGTCAAGAGCTTTTGTTAGCTATTGAGTTGGGTGTCTCTTTGTTTAGCGCATTAGGTATTGTTTTGGCTTGGGAAGGCTACAACAACCAATTATATTGTTTTGGCTTGGAGTAAATAACAATTACCTTAAATGTTAGTTTTGATTTGTTTCTTTTTTCAAATGATATGTTTGGGAGAGACACCGTTCAAAATCACACTCAATGTATTACTGAAGCGGAGAAGTATGGTCCGAAAGGCCAAGGTAAAGCTTTGAATGGTTCAGCTGCCAAGTCGGGCAAAGATAAGAAGCAAAGGCCAGAGGTTGATATTAATGTGGGTTTATCTAATTGTCCTCCTTGGTTCTGTAGTTGTTGCAATACAAGAGCTACAAGCCAGCAAGCGCTTCTTCTCCATGCTGAAGGAAAGAAACACGGGGCAAAAGCCCAAGCATTTCATGCTTCGCAGCAGCCATCCGTCCAGGCAGAGAAACATGCCCCTGATGCAAAGGATGCAGTAGAGGCTGCTTCTGATGGTGTAGCGAAGAAAGATGGCATCAATGCGGAGCATCCCAAATTGCAAGAGCCTTCTGAAGAAAATAACTTGAAACCAGCGAGTGAAGTTTCTTCAGAAAAGAAAAAGAGGAAACTTGATGCAACAAAGGGTGGTCTTATTAAAAAATGCAAGATTGACGCTTCTGTTGACACAAAAAATGACGAAGTAATTCTAGGCGAGAAGACTAAAGATAGGAAAATAAAATGGAAGAAGTTTATCAAAGCAGCCTTGAAATCTCATCCTGGTGGATTGAAGATGAAGAAAATGAGAAAAGTTGTATTCAAAGCGCTGCAAGAATCTGGCATTGTAGTAAATGAAAATGAATTGAGTGACACCCTTGATCAGAATATAAGTTCTAGCTCTAAATTGCAGTTAAAAAGAAGTTTGTTTGATTAGTGGCCAAAGATTGAACACTGCTATTTGAGGTGTCAAGACTAGGATCAACTACTTTTGTCTGCTAATGTTTTGATAACATTCATCCTTGAAAGGTATCTCCAGAAAATTTTGTGGACGTGTAATTTGTTGTTGCTTTGTATGCTAATTGCAAGCAATTGGTTATTGAATCTTCTGAATAGTCATATGATGCTTTTGCTGGAAAATCATATCAGAGAGCATTATCAATTTTATATTGTTTTATTTTATTAAAAAAAATTAAAAAAATGATTCCTTTTAGTTTTCTTTTGCTAGATCTTTGTATTTATTTTTAAAACAATTCTAGGTTTGAATGCTTGATGAATACAAGTATCAATGATTTCTAAGTGAGATGCAAATTTTTGAATCTTAATATGTTATTAGTATATTTAGATTTCATTTATCTTCTAATCTTTAATTTTAAAGTCTCTAAATTTATGTATATTTTTATTCTGTCATATGATTTTATTATGTTGATTGTTGAATCCAGTACCTAATTCTATACATGAAGCCTGAGAAGTCTCAATATTAATTTGCATGAAGAATTGAAAATGGATGAGATGCAAAGAAATATCAAAACTTGATAATATTACTGATGTAACAGGATAATATTGGTTTAATATATCTAATTATTTTCTATTTGTATCAGTCATTTATTATGTTTAAACTTGGCGAAAAACGAAATTTATTATCATATCATTAACAATATTGATAGTGATTTAATTTATTACTTGTATTGCATTTTATATTATTTTATATTATAACATGTAGCAGCATATCAAAAATGTTTTTTTTTCAACAAATTATTGAAAAAATTGTAATTGAGCCTAAAATTAGATGAGTTCAATAATTTTGGGCTTCTAAAGTCAACCGGAGTTTAGGCTTGGTGACACTTTTGGATCCGAATACGCCGGCCCATTGTCCACTCCTAGCGACTCATATGAATTTATGACTAAAACTACTATCTCTGGTCCCATTTATAAGAAAAGATTCTCTTTTTAGATACTGGACAATATATTGTCCAGATACATTATTTATTCAATGTATCTAAAAAGGAATCTTTTCTGATAAATGGGACCAGAGGGAGTCTTAATTTTCACGGGACACTATCATCACAATACTTTTTATTTTAATCAACAAAATATTATAAATTTTTATAATTACCATAAACTCAGTATTTTCACGAGAAACTATCATCACAATACCTTTTTTTATTATAATCAACAAAATATTGTAGATATTTATGGTTATTAGTGATATTTGTATGTATTTATAGTTACTAGACAATGAATTTATCGTGTTGCTTATTTGTTACCTCTTTATCGAATGATCTAAGATATGAATGAAATTACCCGTGCGGACATACGGGTCTTCTACTAGTATAATTAAAAAATACAAAAATATTTATTATTTGGTCATTTAAAAATTAAATCAAAAACAAGTCTTTTATATTTTTAAAACCTTTTTTAAATCATTTCTTTTTACTTTTTCCACCAAGTAAATTGTTAATATTTTTGTGTGAATCAGTTAGGGCAAGGTTAAAATCAACTCTGATAATACCATGTTCCCTTAGACCACTCCTCTTGTAGGATGTGGCTTTTAATCAATCTTAAAATCAATTAGGTTTATGTGTGCTTCAAAATCCTAATTTCAAAACCCTAATTTGAACATCTTTTGATCTTTAGCTTCACCATGTTGATATAACTTGTTGCTTTGATCTCTTTGTCTATACTTGTACATATACTTGTTGACTTTTATCCTTGTATATTTATACCTTGTTTATAGTATTATCATTGTGTGTGTGTGTGTGTATATATATATATATATATATATATATATATATATATATATATATATATATATATATATAAACTTATTCATCCATCATCCATCATATTCATTCATACATGAATTGATCCAAAGGTATAAATTTTCCCTTGTCCTTAAACCATTTGCATTTGAGTCTTATACATTAATATCATTGTTATACTCACTTTTTTAATCTTATTATACACATGTTATCACACACATCACTTGAGGTATTCATGATTGATTGCTTAAGTTGTTGCTAAATATCCAAACGAATGGGAATGGTATTGACTAAAATTGTCAAGGTACTAAATCTATTTTTCCAAAACTCTTTTAATTTGTGCTTAGTATTGTTAAAGCTTTGCACCCCACTTGTTTTTGAAAATGGTGTTGTATTGTTAAAGCTCAACCATTTTTAATCAACCTTTTGTTTTGTATTACTAAAGCTCAACCAACTTTTTTTATTAAACCCTAGCCTTGTGTTGTTAAAGCTTGGCTCTCTTTTTTATTAAACTTGTTAAGTATTTTAAAGCATAACATTTTAAAAACCCGTTGAGTATTGTTAAAGCTCAACACCCAAAAATATTTTGCCGCTTGGCCTTTTATTTTCCTTCTAAGAGGAACTACAGAAGCTCTGACTTCCCAATTTCACTTAAGGGGTATGTAGGCCTAAGATGCGATATCTTATCAAGCTCACTTTTAAAACCTTATTTTCTCATCCCCCACTCTATTTAAACAAAAAAACATAAAGGCATTTTATGACAATAATAAACAATAAAAAGGTTCCTACAGAGTATCGTAGATGCGAGGGGTTCTTAACAACTTCCCATTGCATAACAAACCCCCTGTACCTAAATATCTAATAAGTTTATTAGTTTTGATTTTAAAAACATTTGTGGGTTTTATTTTGCTCTTTCTCCCATTTCCTTTGGAAACAGTAAAGCACGGTGGCGACTCTATTTAAAATATGAGCTAAGTCATTCAATGAATTTAGTCTCACAAATTTCCCCGCTACAGTATGTAGGAAACATGGGTTGAGTTATGAATAACATGATGAATTGATTATGTTATGATGATGTGTGTAATATGAAGCATGCGATGATGTATGATGAATGATTATGTGTTTTGACTAGTCATGGTCGTATTTTATGTGGTGTTGGGCATCATGCATTCATAGCATTTGTAGGAATTTTGTTCGGTGAGTTTGCAAGATATTTATCCAGTGATGCTAGGACGTCTTGGTCCAGTGATGGCCTCAATCCCATAGTGTGGATTGAGTGCAACTTGTGAGGTGCTCTGAATCCAGGCGGGAAATCGATCATATTCGTGGGGATCTTTGGAGAATAGCGATGACTAAATCATCATTGATGTTTTGGTACCACATGCATGAGTCTTATTAAGTAGAACTTCATTATTTGTGACATTGCACAATACTTGGATTAATTTATGTCCATGATTGATTCTTGGAAGATGATTTTTGGTATAATTTAGGTGAAATATTTGATTGATTCTTGGATTTATGATGTTGTGACGTGAAGAATTGGTGATTGTTGTTATGTGATGGAATGTGTTAAATGATGTTATATGATTGGTATCTCCTTGATATGAGTACTATATCTATTCCCTATGACTTTTATAATGATTATGAATTACTCACCCTTTTTGTTTGAATGTTTCCTCCACGTGGGTACGCGCAGGTGATCAGGACTAGCTTATTAAGGAGTAAGGATAGCTCCAGCGTCATTTAGTTTTTCCGTTGAATAAAGGGTCTTGCTTTGATATGTAACATCTGATTGGGATCGTATGATTTGAATACTTTAATTGTTTGAGAACATGATTCTATGAGTTACCTTTAATGGTTTGAATTTAATTTTGAGATTTAAATCACGAATGATGAAACATGACGGATAATTGTTACTATATTTTAATTTTGAGACTCCGCTGCATGATATTTGAATTTATATTGATGTTTCAAAAGAAAGTTTAATTGTTATTATGTAGAGAACCCGTGTTAAGGGGCATGATATATATATATATATATATATATATATATATATATATATATATGATGTTAGAAACTCTTGTTGATGCTTGTATTTTAATAAATTGATTTAAAATTACTCGCAAAATATATATTGGGTAGAAGGGTGTTACATTGGTGGTATCAGAGCAGGCTTGTCCGTCCGTCCAGGTTGTCTAACATTGTTTGTTCCTTGGTATACGACATTTATGTGGAACACTGTCAGTAGGTGAGTGTTTTCTAACTATTCGTCTGCAGCAGTTAGTTTGAAACAAGTGGGGGGAGTCTTATGCTTCTCTGAGATGTTTCTGTTGTGAAGTGTTGGTTCGTTGTGCCGTTGAGTGCAAGAGTGCAAGTGTTGTTGAGCCGATAGTGTTTCTGAATCCAAAGAAAGTAAGAAATTGTGACTCTTGTCTACATGTCAAGTTGGGAACAATCTTGCATTGTTGATCTTTACTTCTCGGAGGGTAGAGAGCAAGGTGACGGCTAGTGATATGCCAGGGATGTGTATTCCTTGACGTTTTCCCTAAAAATATTTGCGGCTTACCTCCAGTGTCTAGATTCGAGTTTGGTGACAGTGGAAGATTGATGTTTTTATCGGCTGAGAAATTAGACGAATTTGTGAAGGATGAAGTGATGTTGTTCATAGTGTTGCTATGTTGGATACTAAGTAAAGGAGTAGTAGTGAGTTGCATGCTGTGTGTGAATTTCCAAGATGTATTTCCAAATTACATTGGTAATACCTCTAGAGCGTGAAGTAGAGTTGTCATAAATTTAGTACCAGGTACGAGTCCGGTGCCAATGGCTCCTTACGAAATGTTAGCATCATAATTGGTTGATTTGAAGAAACAACTAGAAGAATTGCTTGAGAAGAAGTTTGTTCGACCGAGTGTTTACTCGTGGGGTGCTCCTGTGTTGTTAGTTAAGAATAAATATGGTTGTACGAGATTATGTGTAGACCCCATGCAGTTAAATAAGGTGACTATTAAGATTGAGTATCCACTTCAAAGGATTGACGATTTGATGTACCAACTGGTAAATGAGTATGTCTTCAGTATAGTCGGATTGAGGTCGGGTTACTTTCAGATTTGTAGAATTGGTTTTGGAGTTTTTGGGTTATGATGAATTGTTGATGATGTGAAGGATATTGATGAATTAGAGGTATGAATTTGCAATAGAATGATACCCCTAATGTATACTACATTGAGTTGTGATTATGCGATGAAATGATGATTTTAGATGATGATTTAGGACTTGTAATATGATGAAATCGCAAGAATTTGGACTGGGTTTTTGTGCAGAAAAATCACAAGAGAATTTCCCTGTTTGCGTTGATTCGTCGGGCGAATCGATTGGGCCGTCGGGCGAATGGACTTTTTCAGAACGAGAGGATATAGAGGCTACTGGCATGATTCTCCCATGTGTTGGTCGGGTGACCCTCAAGCGAGCGTGTGTTTGTCGGGCGAAAGAAAAGCTTGCTGGGTGAAGGACTTGAGGAATTTGAGAGTTTGGATACTGACTTGGTTCGTCTGGCGTACGAGGAAGCTCGTTGGGATAATGCTTCCTTAATCTCGAAAATGTTTAAATTTCATAACTTGAGTTTTAGGAACTCGTGTGCTGCATTGTTCGAAGCAGATGAGATATTTTTCGAGTGATAGTATTTGTGAGTCCATCCAATGTAGGTGCAGTTCTAGGTTGGAAGGCTCCGAATTCGGCTACGGAGACTAGAAACTTTATGGGCTTAGATGGAAATTATCGTAGTTTGTTTGAGACGAGGTCAAGTACGATATGTTGTTAAGGAATGAGTTGAGGGAATGAGATGTTTGGTATTAGGAATAATGTGAAGGTGTTGGAGGAAGTACATGGAGATGCAACATATGCCGGTTACTAAGAGTGACGATAACTTTCAGGAAAAGAGAGGTAACGATAAAGGGAAAATAAATTCAAGGGGGATTAGAATCATGTTTGTAATGGCAAAACATTGGCATGTGTCAAGGAGAACTTGGGGAGTTTCTATCATCAACCGAATGTGGGGATGGGGTTATTGAGATTGCGATTGGAATGAGATACTTAGGTGAAAATATATGGACCTCGTTGTGGTGAGATATAAAGGAAAACTAAAGACTTATGAATGTTGTTAAAGTACTCTACATGGATGAAGACTTCGGTTGGAGAAAAATGAATTGTAATGTATCTTGAGTTAGAAGATTCTTTGCATTTGCGTGATGCTAAGTGACTATGATGTAGACCATGTAATGTGTTTGGGCGATGGTGTCATATCGACAAGATCTAATGAGAAGGAAATTGTGGAAGCATTTGTAAACCTCAATGGAGATTATCGGACCATGGTGCTTTAAGTGACTTTGAGTACAAGTTCGAAAGGAAGGCTATTATAGCTTAGTAATGATGGTTTATGCCTCAACGTGATTGTCGGCTACCTATTGACAAATTAAGGAACTGATCACCCTTAATCTCTTATTGATAGTATACGGGATTGTGTTGGATGAGATAAACTTGTCTTTCTAGATTGATGGTGTGTAAAGTGTTTGACATTCTATCAAGAGGATATTTGTTTACTATTTTGTAAGTATCATGGTTTTAGGATTGGCACAATTTTGCTAAAACTTTGTTTAATATTGATGTTATGGAAATATGTTCTAACAAGTTACTCAATTAAGATGTCTTGACAGATGTTGTGACATGTTATAACAGAACATTAACATATGCTATTTTAAAATCTTGAGTGATTTGATTTAATCCTGAGATAATTATCTTGGATATATTTCAGTTTATTTCACAGGTCAGGATAATTTAATCTGGAATAATCTTTTGTATCTCCAGTTGTACATGTGGCCAAAATTGGATGACAAGACAATTTAGGAAACTTGATATTTGTGTGCCAAGATTTAAAGAGATTTATATACATAATTGGTACATCAATCACCTTACGGATCAAGAAATATCTGGATGCAGATTTCGAAGCCCATGGACTGCAAAGGTGTATTGAAAAAGAAGACCTAACCCAATGTAATGCAACCTTTTTTTAAAGAAATATTGTAAATTAGGGGAATCAAATCCTGCAGGGTTGAGAGTCTCTTGTTTAGGTGCATCTTCACCCTTGTATCTTTTGATACTTGAGGTAGACATTGTTGTTCTCACTCAGAAACCTTTAGGTAATGAGTTGAGTTTTTGTTCTCACTCTTAAAGCTTTTAAACATGAGAGTTGAGTTATGTTCTTGATCAAAGCTTTTAAGTAAGATCAAGTTATTTTCTTAGTTGAAGTTGTGAAGCAACATAAGAATATTTTAGTGGATGTGTAGTCTTCCCTTGTCACTGGTTTGTGACTTGATCTTTGAAGTATGATCTTCTGATATGTGAAAGGTCGGTTATATAGTAAGTAGGACTGGGACTATTATACATATTTGCGGTGATTAGAAGTGAGATGGGATTTCTCATATATAAGAAGGTCTTAGGTAAAGGTAGCACATGATAGTGATTAGGATGGAAAGTTGTAAGCATGGGACTTGTTTAGGCTTTGAACTAATACTATAGTGGGCTTATTTCTTGGCTTGGTAAAAAATTCCGTGTGTGTTATTTATGTTTCTGCATGTTTATTTTCTGCATAATCACACAATTTTAAAAGTCTATTCAGATGTCATAATAGATGTCAGAACATCTATATCGATATTAGATCTGTTATTAAGATATCAGTATGAACATGTGTTGCTTGTACCATATAATTTTCATTTAGTATAAACACAACTGCAGATATCTCTAAATCATGAGTAGGATAATTCCGTTCATGAATCCTTAATTGCCTCGACGCATCAGCTAGTACTTTTTCATTTTGCATAAGCACGCCACCTAAACCCAATTTAGATGCATCACAATACACAATAAAATATTCTTTCGGGTTAGGTAATATCAAAATTGGAGTCGTCGTCAACTTCTTCTTTAGCTTTGTAAAACTTTCCTTGCACTAAACATCCCATAAAAATGCTTTGTCTTTACAAGTTAGCTGAGTTAACAAAACTGCTAACTTAGAAAAACCTTCGATAAACATTTTGTAGTAACCAGCCAAGCCCAAAAAGCTTCTTATCTCTGTCACTGATTTTGAAGCCTCCTACTGTAACACTACATCTACCTTGGATGGATCCACAACAATACCATCACGTGAAATAACACGACCAAGAAAACTGACACTTAGACAACTTTGCATATAATTTCTTCTCTTTCAACACTTGCAAAACAATTCGCAAATGCTCAACATGCTCTTCCTCCAATTTAGAATAGATCAAGATGTTATCAATAAAGGCTAGCACAAACTCATCCAGATACGTATGAAAGATTATATTCATACACTCCATAAATACACCTGGTGCATTAGAAACGCCGAATGGCATCACTAAATACTCATAATGCCCATATCGAGTCCTGAAATCCGTCTTCTGAATATCATTGTCTTTAACTCAAATTTGATGATAGCCCGATCTCAAATCAATCTTGCTAAATACTTGTGCACCCACCAATTAATCCATCAAGTCATCTATTTTCGGAAGTGAATACTAGTTTTTTATCGTCACTTTATTCAAATGTCAATAGTCTACACATAATCTCATATTGCCGTCTTTCTTTTTCACCAACACCGGAGCTCCCCAAGGCAAAACACTTGGTCTCAGAAATTTATTTTCAAACAAGTCTACTAATTGCTTCTTCAACTCTACTATCTCGGATACTGACATCCTGTACGGTGCCATAGAAATGCGTCTGGTACCAAGAACAAGATCAATAGAGAACTCCACTTATCTTTCTGGCGGCACCTTAGACATATCATCGAGAAATACTTTAGGAAAGTCACGTACCACCTTCAATTCATCAATCGCACCTTGATTCTCAACCGACAAAGTTGCAATCAACATAAACACTTGAGCTTCGTCTTACATCAACTTAGTCATTTGCTTAGTAGTCAATAAACAAGCTTCTTCCTCCTCATCAGGAGCAAAAAACCGAACAGACTTGTTGTAGCAGGTTATATGTACATAGTTAAACTCCAACCAATAAATCTCTAAGATCACATTCAGTCCACTCAACGGTAAATAAATTAAATCCACAGCAAAATCTCTGCCAAAGAGTGACAAAGGACACATCAAGCACACTAAAGTGGTAGTAATTGATCTGTTAGCTGGAGAATTGATAACCATCTCTTCATTCATAGAAGATAATACAAGATTCAACCTTTTCACACAATCAGCAGTAATAACGGAATGTGTAGCACCAGTATCAATAATAGTACCGAAAGGAGTATTATTAATGGAACATATACCTTTGATCAACCTATCTTCACTAGATGTATAACTCCCTTCTAAAGAAAACACCTTCCACCGGATTGAGCTTGGCTTGGCTTCTGAAAATGAGTACTGATATTCCCCTCTTCACCATAATGGAAACATGTCACTACCTTGTGTTTGGAGTTCGCTATCACATGCCCACCCTTTCCGCAACGGAAACACTTTTTCAAATCGCCTGTACAATCACTGATCCGATATCCCCACTCACTGCATTTGAAACATCTAAGTTTAGCAGCAGCACCTCCCCCTCTTGGCCTCTTACCTTCAACAACTTGTTGTTTGCCCTTGCCAGTTGGAGCATCGTAAGGCTTCCCACAGTTCTATTATGGTTTGCCTCTCCTCTCTCTCATAATCTTGTAATGAGATTTACTATCCTCTTCATGAATTCACAACTATTCACTAACTTTGGAAATCTACGAATCTTCTATATCCAATTACTCACTTGATTTCCGGACAAAACCCATTCTCAAACTTGATACACTTTGAGAATTCAGCAGTAGCCTCAGTATTGTGGGAAAAACTTTACCAATTTACAAAACTAGTAACATACTTAGTTACAGATAAATTCCCTTGTTTCAACTCTATGAATTCAATCTCTTTCTTTCCGCGCACATCTTCTGGAAAATACTTCCTCAAAAATTTTCTGTTGAATACAACCCAAGTAACAACCTTGCCCACCGCTGTCAACCTCTGACGAGTACTAACCCACCAGTCATCAGCTTCTCCTGCCAGCATATGTGTACCAAAACGCACCTTATGTGTCTTAGAATAGTCCATGACTCAAAAGATCCTTTCAATCTCCTTGAGCCAAGTTCCCGCTCCGTCAGGATCAAACTTACCCTTGAAATTAGGAGGATGATTCCTCTAAAATGTTTCCAATGCACGGGGCCTATCATTCCCACCAACATTGGGATGTTGTTGCACAAATTGAACAACAACCTGAAAAGCAGCACCAATAGCAACATCGCTCTTCCATCCATTTCTATGTTTCACACTGTCATACCCCAAAATTTGCCCATCTTATTTCTCTTAAATCAAACTCCTATCAAAGTTCAAGACTCAGATACATCTCTCCTAAACAAAGGTTCAAGAAACTAGGGTTTATGTTTTCCTGAAGAAAATCAAGGGATCCAAGGCCCCAATGCATCTCATATGGCTTATGATGTTTCAAACTACCTCCATGACAAATGTCCGGCTCAATTCAAAGAGTTGATCACTCTATTGCTCAGAAAGTCAACAGTCAACTGATTTGACCTAAAAGTCAACTGTGTTCAAAGTACAGTCAAAACTCCTGATTTTTTGTCAACATCTTTATTTTGAAGTATCATTCATCATTTGATCAAGAATTGATCATGGTTCATCAAGGGAAGATCAGAGATCAACAAATTCAAAAGTTTCTAAATTAGGGTTTTCATAGGAGAAAGTCAACTGAACTTTGACCAACCATAACTCCTACATGGAACATCATAAATTTCCCATCCAAAGCTCGTTTTTAAGGAAGTTGAATTCTCTACAACTTTGTCTCTCACATGCCAAGTCTAAAAATGCTTCATTTGAGAGATATGGATCAAAAGATAATAGGTCCTTTTTGAAAGTCAACCAAAAGCAGTTTTTTGTCAAAGCCAATATCATCAAGATAAGTTCTTCAAATGGAAAAAAGCTTCCAAAGTAGCTTGTAAAGGACCTCTTGAGGTTTCCAAGAAGTCCTAGAACTCCTTCATATCTTAAAAATTGAGGGAGATATGCCTTGTCAAAGTTGACTAATTTTGGAGGGAAAAATATGAAAAAAAGTGGTTCAAAATGGATTTTATTTCAAACAAGTCCAATCTTTTTGGCCCAATCTTGATCCTCAAGTTATCCAAGATTTCAAATTTGGTTGCCACGAACTTTGTAACATTTATTTGATTCTATATGAATTTTCAGACCTCTAGGGGACATTTTTTTCAGCTTCAAAAAGACCTAACCCGAGCACACAAATATTAAAGAAAATTGAAGTTGCTCTTGGAGATTTAGGCTGGTTCAAGAGGATTCGAAGTTTCCAACGCATTCCCAGAGTATCCCTGGGTGTTTCTCAATCCTTGGCAAGCCTTGAAGCATCCGGAGACACCTTCATTCCCTCACGGTTTGATCAAATTCGTATTCACTCAATTACAACATTCCATGCATTTTAATTGAATTTTGAATGTGTGTTCGTGTTTATCATGATGTTCTGATTAATTCTGGATGTTTAATTGCATTTTCGTGTACGATTGCCTTGGATTGCCATGTTAGGGTTTATAGTTCTTGAATTAGGGCTTCATGATTAACGTCAGATTAGGTCAATTCATAGACACCATGGAACTCGTGGCATATGGACGATCGCAATAGCGTGGTCGCGGAAGATTTTTGTTGTGTTTTGGATGTTATTCGATTTCACAGGTGTAGTAAAGGCAAGCTTTTACAGCTACCATGGAAAAAGCGATGTAAAAAAGGATTTGCAGGGGGTCGTCTGGAGAAGATGACTGCGTGTCATCGTTCTATTGGCTGGACGAGTGACGCGCAAAATTCTTTTAAAAAAGGGGATCAGGTGCATCATGTCTACGAACGAGTACAATATTCTCAGCTTCTCAACCACTTGATGGCCACCTTTTCAGATGCCACGCACCAAGGACGCTGGCACATCATGCTCCCCGCCTGATGCGCAAGACAGGATCAGCTAAGCCTTTTTCTTAATTTTTTTTATTTTTAATTACATAATTATTTTTTTACCTTTTTTTTATCCTTTTTATTTTAATTATTCATATTTTATTCTTGAATATCCCTTTTATAAATTTTTTTTCTTATTGTTTAAAATAAAAACATTTATTTTATTATTATTTTAATTAATATTTCTTACTTCTAATGTTAAATTAATTTAAATTGTTTAATTAACTTAATTAATTATAGATATTTTTATTCATTGAGTGAAAATAAATATTAGGGTTAGGATATTTAATCGAAACATAATTTTCACCGATTTAATTAATTGGGTTGAAAACCAACAATTAATTTGTTTTTATTTATTTATTCTATTAACCAAGGTTAACTTGTGCCCTAATCAGGGTTTACGAGATCGTTCCTACACTGAAAATTTTGCCCTTTTTCTTTGTGCAGTTTTCAGGGTTACCATCAGGGCTCGTCCGACTGCGCGCCATCTCAGATCAAAAAGTTTAGTCCTGATTCTTTATTTATTTATTTATTTTTAGCCTTATAAAATGAATTAGGGTTTACTTTCGATCAACAATGAATTGGTAATGCACTCACCCTTTGTTGTTTATTTTTTCTGTTTCAATTTTCAGGGTTGCCCAACCGGTCAAAGCTCGAATGTTCGGTAACCCTAAAATTCATCTTTTTTTATTTTCTCTTTTAAATTATTACTTATGTCAAACCATTTGCCTTGTTGGGTTTTTATTCTTATTGCTTTTTCCCCTATCCCCATGACTTATTATGTAACTGCTTCCTGGGTGTATTGTGTGGCCTTGAAGGCACTTAAAACTGTGATATATTATATTATTACTGCGTGGTTAGTAATTTAGGGCGTGGAAACTCGAATTGAACCTAGAATAACTAATTATAGGATAAATTTTCTGAATTAATCACGTGATTGTGCACCCACACACCTTTTATGGTACCCCTCTTGTTGCTTGTTGCCTTGTGTTTTCAGTGCAGAATAGCCAAGTCCCTCGAATACGAGGATACCTTAGCAATGTTGCCCTCAGTTCGTTCTTAAGATCATAAGTCCCTAATGATGCTGCCTTCGATTCGCTAATATGATCTAGTCCCTCGAAGTTGCCTACGAAATGCAGAGGTGTCCTCTGGTTGCCTAAAAAATAATGGCTATTCTGATCCTTCCCTTAGACTACCTGCCCCTCTATGGCAGGGACAGTCTTATGGCGAACGATGATTCGACTACCCTTTAACCTCCAAATAAAAGGACTTCCCTACCCTTCTATGGTATGGATAGCCTTAAAAGGCTAAAAGAACATTTTTCATCTAACCAGGTAATTTTCCCTTAATTGCATGCTCTGGTTTAAAACTTCTTTTTCTACTCTTTTCTAAAAACTCACAAGGCTACGCTCATTTACGAGCTAAAGTCCCTGTTTCTTCTTCTTCTACATTTCTAAACTTTTGGTTTCTGAAAGAGCAAAGCAATTAAGAGCCCATAGAAAATCATGGATGCAAAGGGTGCCTTACACCTTCCCTTTGCATAAATTACCCCCCGAACTCAAGATTTCTTTTAAAAGGTTTTTTCCTGTTCTTTTAGCCTTTCTATTAATTTGGATAAAATAAAAGTCGATGGCGACTCTTGCTATCCGCAACATTTCGAATAAAGTCAGTTCACCGTATTACAGAACTGGAGACTCTGCTGGAGAGAATTTTCTAATAAAAGAGGGGTTACTTTAAAAGCTTAGGATTCACTTTAAAATTGTTTCTATTGTTTGCTTTGCTTGCTTTAATTTTCAAGGCTGTTTTGGGTATTCTGTTATGTGAAAGATCCTACACCCGCATCTAGTGTACCTTAGGTATGTGGCATGAGACCAGGTAGGCTGTACGACATGTATCGTTATGGTTGAATTGGTGGCCACCGTTAGTGCGACGCTTTGGTTTGTCCTGATGGCCCTTGAATCTGATCGAGGAGACATTTGGCTACCGCGTGGTGTCATGAGCACTAATTCGCCTTTAGAACCTTAGTTGAACTTGACTTTAACTTGTAAGAAGTAGCGAGATGGCTGGCTTCGGATTCCTGACTGAAGCCGGTTGATACTCGATGTTACACTCATTGAGATTGGAATCTAGGGATGCTTTTGGCTAGCCGATTGAGTGCTATGTTGAGACAATGCCTGCGAGAAAGATCAGGGATATGAGCACCATAGAACCCAGTTACTCTTCTAGGACAGGTTGAACCAACTAAACGAAAGGAAGGAGGGTATATACCTATGGACTTCATGCAAGCCTACCCTTAAGGCAATTGTGTGACTTGTTTGTGTTTATTATCTACTTGGCATCATGACATCATGGCATATCATACCCACTAACGATTTCAAGGACCAAGAAATTTATCTTTGTACTGTTTTGTAGGACATGGCTTTTGTTACTAGGGATTATGTACGACTCAACTTCGTGGGAATACCTTCTGAGCTTAAGGAGCTTGTCTTAAAGGTTCCTAGAGATTCCAAGTTTGTTGAAAGACATGGTTATCTACTCTGACTGGTCACCTCTCAATTTGAGAAAGGTATGATGAGACTCTTATGCCAATTCTTTGATCCTGAGCATCATTGTTTCACGTTCCCAGATTACCAGTGTGTACCTACCTTGGAGGAGTTCTCGGATTTACTTGGTATACCCATCTCTGATCAGTTACCCTTCAGTGGTTTGGAGGATACTCCAAAACCCGAGACTATTGCTGCTGCGCTACACCTAAGGAGATCGGACATTGCTTCCAACTGGGACACCAAGAATGGGGTCGAAGGTCTCTCAGCCAAATTCTTATTTGGGAAAGCTCGAAAATTCCTGAAAGCCATGAGTTACCATGCCTTTGAAGATATTTTAGCTTTATTGATATATAGTTTGGTATTGTTTCCTAATCCTGATCAGTTCATTGATGTGCATGCAATTAAGATCTTCTTGACCCATAATCTAGTGCCTACATTACGTGGAGATATTCTACACTCTCTTCACTCCCGTATCATGAAGAAGCGAGGAACCCTTATGTGTTGCACACCTCTGCTATCTAGGTGGTTTATTTCGCACCTTCCTCGTTCAGTGTTAAGAAATGATCAAAAGATGCAATGGTCCCGAAGGATTATGTCACTTTCTCATTCAGATATTCGTTGGCACATCATATCTCAGGAGTACGTCACTATTATTGATCATTGTGGGAAATTCCCTAATGTGCCACTCCTTGGCATTAGAGGGGGAATCACCTACAACCCTTCATTATCCCTACGACAGTTTGGTTATGCTTGCAGAGATGGTCCTCATCACATGATTATTGAAGGGGTTGTTTTCAGCTACGAAGAAGATATTCAAAACCAACGCCGAGAGTTCATATGCGTTTGGAACAAAGTGTACAAGGTTGATAGCAAGAGTTGGGGTCAAAAGAACTCCCTTCCTTCAGAGCCTTATCTCAGATGGGTGCGCACTCGCGCTCAGCGTTTTGTCATGCCATATCCTTATGTTAGACCTGTGATTGTGGAACCAGAGTGTGAAGAAAAGGTTCCTCTGGTTATTCTCTATCTGGACATGCCTACTGATTTAGAAGAGCTACAAAGGTCATAGGTTCAGTTGAAAGAAGAAAGAGATACTTTTGAAGCCCAATTCCGTGTAAAAGAAAAGCAAGTGTTAGAGCTCACGAAACTACTTCATGCGGAGCAAGGCATCAACAACTTCATCGGATCAAAGAGAAAGCGTCCATGGGAGACTTGAAGAAGTTTTATTTTATTATTATTTCTAGTTGTTTATTATTTAGTTGTTTTTTTTGTAAGCCTAAAAATGGCAAAGAACCATAATTACAATTTAATTATTACTAATAAAATTTGTTTCTTTTCTTTTGTTTAAACAAATTTAAATTTCAAGGTCCTTGAAAACATCGCATATGCATAATCAGACCATTCATAAACATTACATCACAGGTTTTATAAAGCAAATACCTCACCTTTCCGCTGTTTATTTCAGTGAGAAAATGGATCTCGAACAATCTGTCAAGAATCTCCAGGCTCAAAATGCTGAGTTCCAAGCTTTGATCCTGAACTTGTCCAAAAGGAAAGATGAGCTGAAATCCCTTCTGACTAAGAAGGAAAAGAAGACCAAGAAACCTAAAGGTGTTCTCAACCTGGGGAGAAGATTCAAAGGCCCTTTCAAAAAGGCCGGAGAAGCTGAAATTCCCAAGGAGGAAGAAGAAGATGATGATGCTAGTATCAAGACCAACGCTGGAAGCAATGGAGGCTCTGCTAATCAAGATGATGATGAGGGAGACTATTTCCATGAAGAAGACTATGCTGATGAGAAGTACAGGCTACTAGAGGAACGGTTGAGAAATATGGAAATTCAGAAAGTACCTGGGCTGGATTTTGAGGAACTAGGGCTCATTCCTGGAGTCGTCATTCCTCCAAAGTTCAAGACTCCAACTTTTGCTAAGTATGATGGAGTCTCTTGTCCCAAGATGCATCTAAGATCATATGTGAGGAAGATCCAACCTCATACTGAAGACAAAAGACTATGGATTCATTTCTTTCAAGAGAGTTTGTCTGGAACTCAATTGGAATGGTACTATCAGCTGGAGAGTGGTAACATTCGCACTTGGGAAGACATGGTTGCTGCTTTCTACAAGCAATATCAATATAACTCTGACCTCGTACCAACTCGCATGCAACTACAAAGCATGTCTATGGGACCTAAGGAAAGTTTCAAGGAGTATGCTCAAAAGTGGAGAGATTTAGCTGGAAGAGTCCAACCTTCTTTAACTGATAGGGAATTGGTGGACATGTTCATGGGCACACTAACTGGGCCGTTCTATAGTCACTTGATGGGTAGTTCCTCATCTGGTTTCACTGATCTCATATTGACTGGGGAACATGTGGAGAGTGGAATTCGAAGTGGGAAGATTCAAGTAGGCACATCTTCTGGTACTACAAAGAAGCCCTATCATGGAAGAAACGAGTCTAATGCTGTTCATAGTCAGAGGGGCCGTAATAAGAGTGATCAAAACCAATCTGTTGGAGCTGTTCTCATCTCTACACCAACACCTCAACAAGCTCCTAGACAAGTGTATCAGCGTAGCTCAGACACACCTAAAAGGCAATTCACTAAAATTAACATGCCTTTATCTCAAGCCCTGCAACATCTGTTGAAGGTCAATCTGATCACCATAAGAGATCCTCCAAAGAACGTCACTACCACGTCTCCAAACTATGATCCTAATGCAAAATGTGTGTACCACTCTAATAGCCCTGGACACAGTGTTGATAATTGCTGGGCATTGAAAAATAAGATCCAAGACATGATAGATTCTGGTGAAATTGAGTTTGACCCGCCAGAAACCCCTAATGTCATTACTGCTCCTATGCCAAAGCATGACAAAACTGTTAACGCTATCATAGACACAATCCATGTTTATGATGTGAGAGATCTGTCAACTCCTCTCCTTGACATCAAGAGAAAGCTGCTGCAAGCTGGTTTATTTCCAGGTTGCGGCCCGGGCTGTTATTACTGTGCATCCCAACCCAATGGTTGTGAGAATCTGAAAAGAGGTATTCAAGGCTGGATGGATCGTGGCACTATCAAATTTGAGAAGATTCCTTCTATTGAGAATTTGTGTGAAGGTTTCTCCCCTGGCTTGAAAATTGAAAAAGTATCCGTAATTTCCAAAGCTCCACTGAAGATCCCTACTAAGGCTCCTTTCAAGATTTCTGCTGAACCCTGTGTGGCTCCTATTATCATCACTAAGCCTGGTCCAGTTCCGTATTCTTCTGACAAGGCTATCCCGTGGAACTATGGTGCCGAGGTTTATATTCAAGGAGTTAAGCAAGAACTCATAGCTGACAGAGTTTCTAAAGACGCCAATCCTGATGTGGGTAATATTGCCGGAACTAGTAAAGTGACAAGAAGTGGAAGAGTGTTTTCTCCAGAGATCTCTCCAAACACTGCTTCACCCACTGTTACAAATACTCCTAATGCTGATACTCGAGGTAAAGGACCATTGTAGACACCAGTTGAGACCGTTACTGAAAATACATCTTCTGAAGAAGAAAATGAGTTCCTGAAGATCATCCGCAAGAGTGACTACGACATCATTGAACAGATGGGGTATACTCCTTCCAAGATCTCTATGCTTTCACTCTTGAGTTGTTCTAAGACTCACGCCAAAGCCATGATGAAGTTTCTAGAGGCTGCCCATGTGCCACAAGAGATTTCTGTCACTCAACTCGAGAATTGTATCGCAAACCTGACGACAGATAATTACCTTGGGTTTTCTGATGCTGATCTAAGTCCTAGTGGAAACAATCATAACAAGGCGTTGCACATCTCCATTGAATGTGGGGGCACCACTCTGGCCCATGTACTGGTTGAAAATGGCTCGTCTCTGAATGTACTACCTAAGTTAGTACTGGACAAGCTCAACCCTGAAGGAATCGTGCTGAAATCCATTGATGTGATAGTAAAAGCTTTTGATGGTTCAATGAGTACTGTACATGGCGAAGTTGAGCTCCCGATCAGAGTAAGTTCCCAGACCTTCAACACTGTGTTCTATGTGATGGCTATTCATCCTGCTCTATGCTATCTCCTATAGTTAGGAGTAATTGCCGTTTCTAGTTTTGTTTTGTTTTTATGATTCCCAGTTTTAATTTCTGTATTTCAATAAACAATAAACTTTAAAGCCGTGTGTCTTGCCCGGGGCACAACGGTCCATTTGTTAGGGCTTATCATCTCATAAGCATATTTTCATTCAATAAAGCATTGGACGTTTCGTATTCAAAACTGTGTGTTCGCTTTTATTTTCTTTACTTTTCTACAGCTATGTGTTCTTACATACACCCACATAATGCGCTGCAGATCTATATCCACTCTGGATCCTATTGATAACGACTCTGCTATTGCTAAATATGACTTTGAAAATCCGATCTACCAAGCTGAGGACGAAGGTGGGGAAGATTGTGAAGTGCCCAGAGAACTTGCCAGATTACTAGAGCAAGAAGAAAAGACTATACAGCCGCACGAGGAGCCAATTGAGGTTGTGAATATAGGTACTGACGAAGAAAAGAAAGAAATCAAGATAGGGGCCAAATTAGAGGATGTTGTCAAACAGAGGTTAATTCAGATGTTACGAGACAATGTTGAGATCTTTGCTTGGTCCTACGAAGATATGCCTGGGCTCGATACTGATATAGTGGTTCACCGTCTACCTATCAAAGAAAATAGTCCTCCGGTTAAACAGAAGTTATGAAGAAGCAGGCCTGATATGGCTCAGAAGATCAAAGAAGATGTTGAGAAGCAGTTCAATGCCGGTTTCTTGAAAGTTGTGAGTTATCCACCATGGATCGCCAATATAGTACCGGTACCCAAGAAAGACGGAAAGGTCAGAATGTGTGTAGACTATAGAGATTTGAATCGAGAAAGTCCTAAAGATGATTTTCCCCTACCACATATTGACATTCTAGTTGATAGCACTGCGCAATGCAAAGTATTTTCTTTCATGGATGGCTTCTCAGGTTACAATCAGATTAAGATGGCACCTGAAGACATGGAAAAGTAGACTTTCACTACTCCATGGGGCACATTCTGTTACAAAGTCATGCCATTTGGGTTGAAGAATGCAGGGGCAACGTATAAATGTGCAATGGTAGCTCTGTTCCATGATATGATTCACAAATAGATAGAGGTCTATGTTGATGATATGATTGCAAAGTCCAACACCGAAGAAGAACATCTGGTCCACCTGCAGAAGTTGTTTGATAGGTTGAAGAAATACAAGTTGAGACTGAATCCAAATAAGTGTACTTTTGGTGTGAGGTCTGGTAAGCTACTAGGTTTCGTTGTTAGCAGCAAAGGTATCGAAGTCGACCCTGCAAAAGTAAAAGCCATACAAGAAATGCCGGTTCCACAGAATGAGAAAGAAGTTAGAGGATTCTTGGGACGTTTGAACTACATTGCCAGGTTTATCTCTCATTTGACCGCTACTTGTGAGCCAATCTTCAAACTACTGAGGAAAGATCAAGCAGTGAAATGGAATGACCAATGTCAAGAAGCCTTTGACAAAATTAAGAAGTACCTTCAAGAACCGCCGATTATGATACCACCTATTGAAGGAAGACCTCTAATTATGTACTTAACAGTATTGGAGAACTCAACGGGGTGTGTACTGGGGCAACATGACGAGTCCGGTCGAAAAGAGCATGCAATATACTACCTTAGCAAAAAGTTTACCGACTGTGAAACAAGATACTCACTGCTCGAGAAAACTTGTTGTGCTTTGGCATGGGATGCCCGCCGACTGAGACAGTATATGTTGAACCATACCACTTTATGGATTTCTAGAATGGATCCTATTAAATACGTGTTCGAGAAGCCTGCCCTCTCAGGACGAATAGCAAGATGGCAAATGATATTAATGGAGTACGACATCCAGTATACAACACAGAAGGCAATCAAAGGAAGTGTGTTAGCAGATCATTTGGCACAGCAAGCTGTAGACGACTATCAATCTATGAGTTTTGAGTTTCCAGATGAAGATGTTATGCTGGTGACTGATTATAAACAACCTGGTCCGGATGAAGGACCTGAACCAGGATTCGATGGACTATGGTTTTTGACGGAGCTTCGAACGCACTTGGTAATGGTATTGGCGCTGTGATTATCTCTCCTGCGGGTGGACACACCCTGTTCACAGCAAGACTTTGTTTCGATTGTACCAACAATATGGCTGAGTATGAAGCATGTATCTTGGGTCTCAGAGCTGCTATTGACCTAAGAATCAAATTCATGGAAGTATATGGGGATTCAGCCCTAGTAATTAGTCAGATCAAAGGAGAATGGGACACGAAGCATCCTAATCTCATGCTTTACAAAGATTTGGTGTTATCTTTGATTCCTCATTTAGAAGAGATTACTTTTGAACACATTCCCCGAGAGGAGAATCAATTGGCAGACACATTAGCTACTATGTAGTCCATGTTCAAGGTCAGATGGGACAACGAGGCTCCTATAGTTATTATTGAAAGACATGACGAGCCGGCATACTGCTACGAAATAACTACTGACGAGGTTGAAGAAAAGCCATGGTTTCATGAAGTAAAAAGATATCTCGAAGCTCAGGAATACTCTTAAGAGGGATCTATCAACGACTAGAAGTTCTTGAGAAGGTTTTCTTCAAAGTTCTTCTTGAGTAATGGTACCCTATACAAGCGCAATCATGATTCAACTTTGCTTCGTTGTGTGAACAAGAAGGAAGCAGAAGAGATTATGGAAGACATGCATGACGGTACCTTTGGAACTCATTCTAGTGGATATACTATGGCTAAAAAGATTCTGAGAGCGGGTTACTACTGGTCCACTATGGAAACTGACTGCCATCAGCAGTCCATAACTTGTCACAAGTGCCACATCTATGCCAACAAAGTACACGTACCTCCAGTTCCACTGAATATTCTGACTGCTCCTTGGCCTTTTGCAATGTGGGGCATTGACATGATCGGGGAAATCAAACCTACTACGTCCAATGGACATCGTTTCATCCTTGTGGCCATTGATTACTTCACCAAATGGGTAGAAGATGCTTCATTCGCTTGTGTTACTAAGAATGTGGTGGCTCGATTCATTAAGCACAACCTTATTTGTCGATATGGCATCCCCAAAAGGATTATCACAGACAACGGTACCAACCTGAACAACAAAATGATTACTGAACTTTGCACGCAGTTCAAGATCAAACACCATAACTCTTCTCCCTATAGACCAAAGATGAATGGCTCAGTGGAGGCCGCCAACAAGAACATAAAGAAGATTGTACAGAAGATGACCGTTACTTACAAAGATTGGCATGAGATGTTACCATGTGCTCTTCATAGTTACCGCACTTCAGCATGCACCTCAACTAGGGCAACCCCATTTTCACTAGTCTATGGCATGGAAGCAGTGTTACTGATTGAAGTTCAGATTCCATCTCTAAGAATCATGAAAGATGCAGAGTTAGAGGAAGATGAATGGATTCAAACTCGACTAGACCAGATAAACCTGATTGATGAGAAGAGGCTCGCGGCTGTTTGTCATGGGCAGTTATATCAGAAACGTATGATCAAGGCATTTAACAAGAGAGTCAAGCAACAAGCATACCAGACTGGTGACTTGGTCATAAAGAGAATCATTCTACCACAAGGTGATCGTAGGGGCAAGTGGACTCCCACCTATGAGGGACCATTTGTAATCAAGAAAATCTTCTCTGGAGGAGCAACGATACTCACTACTATGGACGGTGAAGACTTTCCACACCTTGTGAATGTAGACATAGTCAAAAAATACTATACATAAATACGACCCGCTAGGTCGACGTACCTAGGCAAAAGTAAGGGCATCCCGGCGAACCAAAAGGGTTCGGGCAAAAGTTAGGGATATATATAGAAAAATTGTACACCCGGCAAGTTGAAAATCCGAAAGGGCGACTTGGGCAAAAAAGGGTACCCTGGTAGGCTGAAAACTTGAAAGGGCGGCCTAGGCAAAAATTAAGGATTAAAGCGTACGACTATGTCTCGTTCAGATCATCCATCATTCAGTTCTATTTACAATTGTCATACCCCAAAATTTACCTTCCACACTTATCTCATAGCAAAAGCAAGGTTCAAATCTCAAGACGTGGCTCATTCAAATAATCCAGATGATTCACAGTCAGCAAATTCAAACTGAAAGGTCAATCACAATCAAGGCATGATTCAAACCATAATCATTGGGCAAACATCAAGTATGGGGTGCATAACCATCATTTGATCAAGAATTGATCATGATTCCATTAATAGAAACTCAGAGATGAACAAATATAAAAAGGTTCAAATTAGGGTTTCTTAGGAGAAAGTCAACCCAACTTTGACTGGGCATAACTTTCACATGGAACATCAAAAATTCCCCACTCAAAGCCTATTTTGAAGGAAATTGGATTCTCTACAACTTTGTGTCTCACAAGCCAGGCATCTTTCAGAAACAGTTTTTCCCCAAAGAGAATATGGTCAAGATAAAAGCTTCAAATGAAAAATATATTCCAAAGTGGCTTGTAGAGGATCTCTTGAGGTTTCTAAAAAGTATTAGATCTCCCTCATAGCTTAAAAATTGAAGGAGATATGCTTGATCAAAGTCAGGTGATTTTGAGGGACCAAATGTGAAAAAAGGAGGGTTCAAAATTGAGATTCTTACAAATGGGCCTACATTCTATGACCCAAACTTGGTCCACAAGCTATCCAAAACATATGCCATAAATTATATCATTTTATTTGATTTTACATAATTTTATTTCATTTAAAATTAATTTTTAATGATTTAATTAAATGAAAAATCAAATATTTGATAGAAGGTATATTTTGGGTGATTCTCAATCAGAGTTTATGACTAAATATAATCATATTTTCGTGCATAAATTAAATGGAAAGAATTGATACAAAAGAAGCCAAGTTTAGTAACTTAAAAATCAAGAAATCAAATCAATTTTCTCAATATTGCAAGATTTGATTCAAGATTGATTTCTGAAGTTTTTGTTAACCTAAATCGTTGCCTATAAGTACCTAACATATACCAAGGGAATAAGGGTTGGAAAAAGCCGGATCAGAAGCAAGGGGTAAGATCAAAAAATCTTCAAGAAACTCAAAGTCGATTTTTGCAAATTAAGAGGAATCAAGGAGATTCAAAGGTCCTAAAAGCTTCCTTGGTTGATTCTGAACGTGTTTGGATAGGAGCACTACTTCAACACGCCCAGAAATACCTCGTATTTGCCCAGGTAAGTCGTTCTGAAAATCCTTTCGATTTGAACAATATATGCATCCTCACTGAAATCTATTTGCATATTCGTGTTTGTCTCAATGTATTGGTTGTTTCTGGACTGGTTTTATGAAGTTTGCGCGTGTTAATCGCGTTCTGCCATTGATGACCGGTTGAAGGTTTTTAGGGTTTAATTTAGGGCTTTTTACTAGAGTTAAAATTAGGCTAAATTGATTGCGTGATTGAGTTCGTACCGTCTATACGAAACTTTTGGAACAGGTGCGCCACATTTATATGGGGGAGGGGGCTATTCGCTATTTTCGTAGGGGGGGTTTGCTACGAACGTTTTCGTAGTAAAATCGTAGCAATATGTGCAGTCTTTTGCAGGTCTGGGAAGGTGACGATGAGTTGTCACAGCCTGGTTCGCCAATTCAAAATTTGGCGCGCGTTTCCCTTAATGAGCGTTGGTTTGATATATTATGTTTTGAATGCGTTTGTTATACGCGTGACTGGTTCAGCTCAGTTGGTTAGTAAGCGCTTCTGGGAGTGGAGGGTCGCAGGTTCGAGCCCTCCCTCCATCATATATTTTTCTGAATTTGTTTCCACGTAATCCCATGCGTCCACAGCCTTAAGCCTCACCATGTACCCTCATAATCTGACCCTTGATTCTCACCCCAACCTAGATCTAACGCCCCAGGCTGGTTCCACACACCATAGTCCTTATTAACTACTACACTGAATAAAACCTCATTAAAAACTTATTAAAAATCTAATTAATTTGTTTTCTTGAAATTAAAATATTAGTTTTGATAATTATATTAAAATTATTTTATTTATAGAATAAGAATATGACATTTCTATTAAATATTTTTAATTTGTTATTTGCGCCGATTAAATCGATTAATCGCTGTGGTTAACAATAAAAATAATTAAAGTACCATTTTAATTAAAATAAAATCCAACTAAATTCGATTAAATGGCTGCAATCATCTTATTGATTGTGGTGATTAATCTTGCCTTATTGTTTAATTTAATTTGTTATTATTTGTAGTCGTGTTAATCGATTATGAGAGGTAACGATATAAAACGCCAATTAATAAATAAGTAAAATACAAGTAAGTTGTTATTAGTGATAATCGAATTAATCGATTTGAATTGGTAACAATGCAAATCCTTAATCTTTTAACTATGGTGATCAAACCTATTGATCATTGCGGTTAATTGTGCCAAATCAGGGTTGTACGCCCCAAACCCTAATAATTCTAAAATCCATTCAAATTACAAGACAAAACAAACTGCGATAGGCTAACTAAAAAGCCTCTAAAAAACCCATATCAAATCAAATTCAAACTCTAAATGGCGTACAACCCTTCCCGAACTACGTAGACTCTGATCCTCCCTAAGGAGGTACGTAGGCACTTGGCAACAAGGCGAGTCCCCCTCTCTAAAATCTCAATTCAGTTTAAACCTCAATTTTTACCCTTTTCACTCCCTTAGCTATTAACCTCGCAATTTTAGCCATAAACCTTTACTTTAAACATAAAACCTTAGGAAAGGGTTGAGGGTGCCTAACACCTTCCCTCGACCTGATTATAATAACTTACCCAGATCTCATAACTGCGTAGGGTTTCCTATTCGCCCTTCAGAATAGGTGGCGACTCTAAAAGTCTAAATTTTTAGGGCAGGTTGCTACAGCTGGCGACTCTGCTGGGGATAACACTTTTAGTATGCTCCTTAAGGCTTGAGAGGGTTTAGGGTTAGGTTTGTGATTTGGTTTGTGGCACACTGTAGGGATGGCAATTTGCCACAATTAGGGTTTGGGGGAGGTTCATCTTTTAATAAATGTATTATTTATTTATTTGTTTTGTTGTTTTTTATCTGCCTAAAAATGTCTGCTTTTATTATTATATATTTGCTCTATTTTTATGTCGGTTAAACCTTAAGCGTGGGAGTTAACTTTGAGACCAAAAGGGGACATGAATCGCCTTACGAATCTCACTGATAACTCCACTCGGAGTGGGTTAGGTGTTTGGAAAGGTCCGAAACGAAGCTAGACTTTGTGGAGGGCTGGACTGGATACTTAGCTGATCTCTCCGGGAACCTACCCAAAAATTCGAACCTCATGGATAAAATGAGTTGTTCCAAAATCCGAAGAGACGAAAAAGTCTCGGAGGCTACGAACGACCCCATGAGACCTTTTAGAACCCCCGTATAAAGGTTGGCTCCCAAGAGCCCCCTACGTCGAACCTATGAACCTGGGTTCTTTGAAATACCATGTTTTTTTGCTTAATTATTTTTTATGTTTGTATTATTATTATTATTTTTTTTTGTTATGTGTTTGCATGCATCATCTAATCATTTGCATTTTTCATCATGTCTTATCCACAAATAAAAATAATAATACACATATATATGTATATATATTTGGTAAAATGTATTTTGTTGGTGAATGTGTAGGAAGGATGAGTACGAAGAAGACAATCGTGCACTTTACTGTTTCTACTCCAGACATTAAGAAATTGAAGATCATCAAAGAAAAATTACCATCAGGTGCTTTGGATAGGTTTGA
Source organism: Vicia villosa (assembly GCF_029867415.1). NCBI lineage: Eukaryota > Viridiplantae > Streptophyta > Magnoliopsida > Fabales > Fabaceae > Vicia > Vicia villosa. The sequence goes on along the minus strand of NW_026705208.1, from coordinate 713,167 downwards.
GATTCGCTATGGTAATATCTTGGATTTGCTAAGGGTAAAAGTGCAAGAAGAAGCTATCACCGCCTTGGTACAATTCTATGATCCGCCTTTGAGATGTTTTACTTTCCAGGATTTTCAGTTAGCACCTACCATAGAAGAAATGGATGCTATGTTGGGTTTTTCGAGGATAAAAAAGGAATTCTATACTGGTGTGGGTAAGGAAGTTGACTTTTCAGATCTAGAAAAGGCTTTGGGAATGTCCGCTGCAGAACTAAAAGTTCATTATAAAACTGAGGGAGAAGTGCATGGGTTCAAAAGATCTTATTTAGAAAATCAAGCATTAATGTTTGCTCAAAGGAAACAATGGGACATTTGTGGACATGTGTTAGCTCTCTTAATTTTTGGTGTTGTTTTATTGCCAAAGAATATTGACTATGTTGATCCTACCGCTATTCATGCTTTCACTTCTTTTAGGCTTTTTGACAAAGATCCAACTCCGACTATCCTCGCTAACATTTACTATGCTATTCATATGAGGTATGAAAGAAAGAGAGGAGTGCTAGTTTGTTGCGTTCATTTGCTCTATTCTTGGTTGACTTCCCATCTCTACAAAGCTAGTTGCTTTATCAAAGAATTAACTAGGAACGATTGGTCTCAAAAATTAAAGGCTCTTAAAGCGGACTCTATTCTATGGTATGCAAGAAAATTAAATTCAGATAAGATCATTTACAAATGCGGAGAATTCAACAATGTGCCATTGATAGGAACTCTTGGTTGTATTAATTATAATCCTGCTTTAGCACTACGTCAATTGGGTCATTCCATGGATAAAGAACCTTCCGAGCAACGTATAAAAGAATTAATTTTGCATGACAATGGGAAAGGTGAACCAAGAACATGGAAAAAGGTAATTCAAGCTTGGAGCAATGTTCAAAGGAGAGACTTTGGGCCAAAGAATGTAATTGCAAAAGCAGCTTATACCGCATGGGTTCAAGAAAGAGTTAAGAAAGTGTTGCTTCCTTTTGTCGTGGATCCCGCCTACAAGCCTGATTCTCCTGATCCTGTTCCTTTATCCATCGAAGAGATAGAAGGAATCAGGGCTGCCCTAGAGGCGTCCCGAAAGGAGAAAGAGAAATTAGAACTTGATTTGCATCAACTTACTAATGAAAGGAGCCAACTACGCTTTGACCTTAAAGAGAAAAATCAAGAACTCCAAGCGATGAAAGAAGAAAATGATAGGCAAAGAAGTAAAAGAAAGTGTGCAACCGAAGGAGTTCTAAGTGCTAATTTTAATCTAGAATCGCATAATGAAAGGTTGGCACAAGCGGATGTAGAGATTGCAAAATGGAGAAGGCGTTATGAAAAGGCTTCCCATGACAAAGCGGAATCCGAAAAAAATCTAGAAGCTGTGGTCTTTGAATTAACGGATAGAACTAAGGACCAAGAAGTGGAAATAAGGGATTTAAAGTTTGATCTTCAAGAGGCCCGCAATGCTGGACAAGAAGAACGCACAAGGAGGTTAACCGCGGAAGAAGCACTTTTACAGCGCACTGATGAGCGTCATAGAGCACTTCAAGCTTTGGCCGTGCTTAGGCAATTACTACTAAGGCAAAAAGAGTTATGTGATGCTGCGAGGGATGAAAGGGATTATTGGGAAAGACAATACACAATTGTTTCTACTGCTTATGAGCACGTGAGTATGGTTCCCAAGATGCTCAAAGACTACGAAAAATGCCGCGATAATTATGATAAGTTGGTTTACTTGTGCAACGATTTGATCCTAGACATTCCAAAAAGTTTGGCAAAGGCGGAATCATCTCTTGTTATCCTTCCCAAAGAGGTTAAGGAGTTTATGGAGCTTTGTAGAGATATGGTGGACAAGTTCAAAGAAGACATCCAAAGGCGTTCTTAGCTTTATGTTATTTCCTTGTTGCTTTTATTTCAAGTACTTTTAATTTAATTTATTTTGAGCATTTTAATTTCAGTTTCCTTTTCCTTTTTGTAAACCAACAATGGAGTTTTTTTTAGTATTTCCTTTCAATAAAGTGTGTTTCTTTTTTCGTTACTCATCGTTTCTATAAATATTCACCAACCTTGTTTACCTCTCTAAAAAAAAAAAACATATGTATATATACATGTACAAAAAAAATATATAAAAAAAATTAATAAATACATATGTAAAAAAGAATATATATATACATAATACATATGCGCAAAAAAAAAAAAAAAAAGGAAAAATGTACATGTATATATAAAAGAAAAAGAGAAGAATAAAAATAATATATAAATATATATGTGTATTATAATAGTGTGGATAAGACATAAACATTGCATAACCATATCATTCATAGCATGCATATCATATTTATTTTTCAAAACATTAAAGCAAAAAACTATCTTCATCTCCAGTCACACCATTGCAACTCAACCACAAATCAAGACCAGAGCTCAGAAGAAGAAAGCAATGGAACAATTGGAACAGAACCAAGCCGCCCTTCGTGAGGAAATGACCCAGCTGAAAGGTACTGTTGAAGACCTCAAGGGAGGAATGGCCCAAATGCTGAGCTTCATGAAAGACCTCAAAGATAAGCAAGACAAGGCTAAGGAGGTTCAGGATCAGTATGAGGAGATACCTCAGGATGGCAACCCATTGTTAGGGTATGTACGAGGCCACGACCCTCACAAAACAAATGCTCACGCATCTAAAAAGGTCACTACGACCCATGAAGAGGGAGAGGCTTCTCGAGAAGGGTTTATTCCTACTGCTCAGAAAGAAGGGACGTCTCGCACAGTTCGCATCCCTATCAACAATCCGCTTAGGGATGAAGAATATCTGGACCTGCAATATGGGGACACCAATGACACAAACCAAGTTCCCCAATCAAAGCTGAACTCCACTAATTCCGGAGAGGATTCTAAGGACAGTGGACAAATCAAGGCACTGGAAGAGAGACTGAAGGCCGTGGAAGGGTATGATGCTTTCGACGTGGATACTTTTGAGATGAGCTTGGTCCCAGATCTAACAATTCCACACAAATTCAAAGTTCCGAACTTTGAAAAATACAAGGGACTCACATGTCCAAGGAACCACTTGCGCATGTATGTGCGAAAGATGGCTGCTTATGCTCATGATCAGAAATTAATGATACACTTCTTCCAGGATAGTTTAAGTGGAGCATCAGTGGACTGGTACATGCAACTGGAAAAGACTAATATCCGAAGCTGGACCGACCTTGCCAATACCTTCCTTAAGCAATACAAGTACAATTTGGATATGGCACCCAATCGGATGCAACTCCAAAATCTGTCGCAAAAGAAGGAAGAATCATTTAAAGAATATGCTCAGAGGTGGAGAGAGATGGCTTCCCGAGTCCAACCTCCCTTGTTGGAAAAAGAACTGGTAGATATATTTATGGCTACACTACAAGGGCCATATGATAAGATGGTTGGAAGCGTGTCATCAGGATTTTCAGACTTGGTAGTCATTGGTGAAAGGATTGAGAATGGGATCAAGAATGGGAAGACACAAGGGGCATCATCTGGATCCTATCAGGCAAAGAGGCCTACCCCCAACTTCACAAAAAAGAAGGAAGGAGAAACTAATGTTGTAGGCCATCAGGAAACTAGACCTCCTATGACATACCCACCACGACAAAACCGGTTTCAGGAAGGACCAAGGAGATTCGATCCGCTACCTACTTCCAAGAAAGAAATTCTGAAATATTTAGTAAATGAATCCTTGGTAGAAGTTAGGCCACTGCCACCTCCTCCTCCAGGCAAGCACATGCCCAACTACAAACCGAATGAAAGGTGTGAATTTCACGCCAATTCTCCCGGACACACCCTGGAGAAATGTTGGGCCTTCAGCCACATCGTTCAGAATTTAATTGAATCAGGGGCAATCGCCTTTGACAAACCCAATGTGAAGACGAACCCGATGCCACACCATGAAGGCGCAGTCAATGCAATAGAAGTTGTCAATGAGCAAGAGTTGGTTCAACAACGGAACTCCCCCATAGATGCACTTAAGAGGTATCTTCTTATAAAGGGGTTTATCCTAGAACACAACGAGGCTTTTAAAGACACTCTGCAAAGACTCATGGATCAAGGGCTGATCCAGCTGGAAGAACACCCTGAAGAGGAATATGTGGCAATGGTTGAAAGAAACGAACCTTTAATGATACCCACACAAGGGGCAAGGAAACCATTAATCATCCCATGCTCTAGACCACCAGTGGTAATACCTGTACAAGAGCACACTAGGATCATCCCAATCAGAGGACCATACCCTTTGGACAAGATGAAAGCGGTACCATGGGAATATGAGACCGATACTAATACTGCAGTATCAAGCATCGTTGGACCTGGAGGCATGACCCGTAGTGGGCGCATATTCAAAACTGCGCAAGTACAACCAAAGCCTAGTGAAAACTTGACGCAATCTGGAGAACAAGTAGTCATGAGACCAAGTGACGAGTCTGAACCTAAGGATAGAGAAACTTCTAACAAGGATGCTGAGGAGTTTCTCGCTCTGATTAAGAAGAGTGATTATAGAGTGGTAGATCAGTTGCAACAGACACCATCTAAGATATCGCTCTTATCACTATTGATACACTCTGAGAAACATCGAGATGCTCTGATGAAAATCCTAAACGCTGCCCATGTAACTAAGGACATCACAGTCAATCAATTTGACGGGATGGTGGCCAATCTAACTGCTGGGGCATGCCTAGGTTTCAGTGACAATGAGCTACCCTTACAAGGAAAGTCACACAATAAAGCCTTGCATATCTCCATGCAATGTGGGAAGGCCCATCTAGCTAGAGTTTTGATTGACACGGGGTCATCTTTAAATGTGATGCCAAAAGCAACACTTGACAAGATAGCCTTAGAAGGACTGGTAGTCAGACCAAGTCGCCTGGTGGTAAAAGCTTTCGATGGATCACAAAGTCCGGTGTTGGGAGAAGTGGATTTGCCCGTTGTAATCGGTCCTCATACTTTCTGCATCAATTTCCAAGTGATGGAGATTGAGCCAGCATACACCTGTCTACTAGGACGTCCCTGGATTCACGCAGCTGGGGCAGTTACCTCTACCCTCCATCAGAAATTAAAATTTGTGAATGGGAACTCTATAGTAACCATCAATGGAGAAGAGGACATATTCGTCAGCAACTTGAATTCATACAGATATATTGAGGCTGGGGACGAAGCATTGGGTATCGCATTTCAAGCACTAGAAATCGCAACTGCTATCACACTACCAGTGGAGAAGATAAGAAGGGCGGTAACATCATGGAAAGATCTGCAGGATGCAGATATTAAAGGCTGGGGCAAGCTACCAGAGGTGTCAGAGAAAAAAGATCGCTCAGGGTTAGGATATCAACCCACCAAGTTCAAAAGCATCAAAAAGGAGGAACAACAATTCCCCCCAATAATGCAAATTTTTGTGAATGGTGGGTATGAACATGTAGCTATGGTGTCCAACAAGGATTCTCGAGAAGGGACATCCAACTTCATCCGAGAAATCAGACCAGGAGAACAGCTACAGAATTGGACAAGCATGGAGATACCGGAGATAGTTTTCATTTCAAAGTAATTTGCTTTTGTGTGTTTTATTTCCCTTTTTCAAATAAAAAAAACAATAAAGCTCATGCCTCGCCCGAAGCATAGAGTTAGTTTGTAAGGGCCCCATTTACTTTCAAGTTCGAAGTTTATTAATAAAATTGTCTTTGCATTTTGGTATTGAAAACATTGTCTTTTCTCGCATTTATTCCTTTTCCATTTCTGAAAATGACAAATAAATTTCTTGCACAAACAAAGCACGTTCACATCTGCATACTAAAAGAAAACAAAACATAAAACATGTGCAGATCACCTTCTGACACCACCGATAATAATACTGCTGAGACTCTATACAAACTCGAGGCTCTCGCTAATCAGGCTGAAGAAGGGGATGAGGAAGACGATGAACTTCCGGAAGAGTTGTCAAGGTTAGTGGATAAGGAATCCAAGAGCATGCTCCCTCCACAAGAGGCCATTGAAATCATAAACTTGGGAACGGATGAAGAACCCAAGAACATTAAGATTGGGGCAACGCTAGGTAAGGACGTAAAAGCAACGCTAATCAAGCTCCTCCACGAGTATGCAGAGATTTTTGCTTGGTCATACCGTGACATGCCGGGGTTGGATACAGACATCGTGGTACACAAGTTACCTCTCAAAGAAGGGTGTGCGCCGGTCAGGCAAAAGCGTAGAAGGGTTCGACCAGATATGGATAGTAAGATTAGGGAAGAGGTGCTCAAACAATTCGATGCCGGGTTTCTTGTTGTAGTTGACTACCCACCATGGATTGCAAACATAGTGCCAGTTCCTAAGAAAGACGGGAAGGTGCGCATGTGTGTAGACTACAGGGATCTAAATAAAGCAAGTCCAAAAGATGATTTCCCACTACCACATATAGATATCTTGGTGGATAATACGGCACGAGCTTCAGTGTTCTCTTTCATGGATGGTTTCTCCGGGTATAATCAGATCAAGATGGCGCCCGAAGATATGGAGAAAACAACCTTCATGACATCTTGGGGCACTTTCTGTTACAAGGTAATGCCTTTCGGGTTGAGAAACGCAGGGGCAACATACCAAAGGGCCATGGTCACGTTGTTTCATGATATGATCCACAAAGAGGTCGAAGTATATGTAGACGATATGATCGCCAAATCCAGCACAGAAGAAGAGCACATCACAAATCTACATAAGTTGTTCGAGCGCTTAAAGAAGTACAAGCTAAGGTTAAACCCGAACAAGTGTACGTTTGGTGTAAGATCGGGAAAGCTGTTGGGATTCATTGTAAGCCAGCGAGGTATAGAGGTTGATCCTGACAAAGTAAAAGCCATACAAGCAATGCCCGTCCCGAAGACAGAAAAAGAGGTACGAGGTTTCCTGGGCCGATTGAATTACATCTCAAGGTTCATTTCACACCTGACAGCTACATGCGAGCCTATATTCAAACTACTCAGGAAGGATCAACCTATCAAGTGGAACGATGACTGTCAAGTAGCCTTCGAAACCATAAAGAACTACTTGCAAGAACCACCCATACTCTTACCTCCTGTACCTGGAAGGCCACTAATCATGTACCTCACAGTACTCGAAAGGTCTATGGGGTGTGTATTGGGGCAACAAGATGAAACAGGCAGGAAAGAACACGCTATCTACTACCTCAGTAAGAAATTCACGGATTGCAAATCTCGGTATTCACCATTGGAAAAGACATGTTGTGCCCTAGCATGGGCCTCCAAACGTCTAAGGCAATATATGCTGAATCATTCCACATGGCTAATATCGAGAATGGATCCTTTAAAATACGTGTTCGAAAAACAGGCGCTCACGGGTAGAATTGCAAGGTGGCAAATGTTGTTGTCCGAATACGACATACAGTATGTAACTCAAAAAGCAATAAAAGGGAGTGTCTTGGCAGAACATCTTGCTCACCAACCCCTCGAGGAATACCAATCTATGAAGTTCGACTTCCCTGATATTATGCTAGTAAGAGACTATGAAATACCAGGACCCGACGAGGGACCCGAACCAGGTTTGGTATGGAAACTCATGTTCGACGGTGCCTCAAATGCACTAGGACATGGCATAGGGGCAGTATTGACATCTCCCGATGACCGGCACTTGCCCTTCACTGCAAGACTATGTTTCGACTGCACCAACAACATTGCAGAATACGAAGCATGCATATTGGGGTTAGAAGCTGCAATCGACCTAAGGATCAAACTCCTTGATGTATACGGAGACTCAGCATTGGTAATCCATCAAGTCAACAAAGAATGGGACACTCAGGATGCCAAACTAATCCCCTACCGAGACCTCATACTAGAGTTAATGGCTGAATTTGATACTATCACCTTTACCCATATCCCAAGGGAGGAAAATCAAATAGCCGACGCGCTGGCAACACTATCCTCCATGTTCAAAGTGACCTGGCCAAACCATGAGCCGCGGATAACGGTTAGACACTTCGATGAACCTGCCTATTGCCTCACAATTGAGGAGCAGTCTGACAACAAACCATGGTACCATGACATCAAAAAGTACTTGGAAAAACAGGAATACCCGGAGAATGCCTCAACAATTGATAAAAAGACACTGAGGAGACTTGCATCCAAATTCTTCTTAAGCGGAAGCATCCTATACAAAAGGAACTATGATTCAGTGTTGTTGAGGTGTGTAGATAAAAACGAGGCTAAGGAGATTATCAGAGAGGTACATGAAGGAACCTTTGGGACCCACGCAAACGGACACTCAATGGCTAGAAAAATACTACGAGCAGGGTATTACTGGTTAACAATGGAGGCCGACTGTTTCCAATATGCAAGGACCTGTCACAAGTGCCAGATCTACGCTGACAAGGTGCACGTACCACCAAACCCGTTGAACGTTCTGAGTTCACCATGGCCATTTGCAATGTGGGGAATCGATATGATAGGGATGATAGAACCTAAAGCTTCGAATGGACACCGATTTATATTGGTTGCCATAGACTACTTCACCAAATGGGTCGAAGCTGCCTCTTACACCAACGTGACGAGACAAGTAGTCACTCGGTTCATCAAGCATAATATCATATGTCGGTATGGGGTTCCAAGCAGGGTTATCACCGATAATGGGTCGAATCTGAACAATAACATGATGAGGGAGCTGTGCGAGGAGTTCAAGATCGAACACCACAATTCTTCACCATACAGGCCTAAGATGAATGGCGCTGTCGAAGCTGCGAATAAGAATATCAAAAAGATAATACAAAAGATGGTGAAAACATACAAGGATTGGCACGAAATGCTCCCATTCGCCTTACACGGTTATAGAACCTCGGTGCGTACGTCTACAGGGGCAACCCCCTTCTCCCTAGTCTACGGTATGGAAGCTGTCCTCCCAATTGAAGTGGAGATCCCGTCACTAAGAGTCATAGCTGACACAAAGTTAGAAGAATCGGAATGGGTAAAAACTCGTTTTGATCAGCTTAATCTCATTGAAGAAAAGCGACTGACAGCCTTGTGTCATGGGCAACTCTATCAGAAGAGAATGAAAAAAGCGTTCGATAAGAAGGTCCGACCTCGAACCTACAAAGAAGGTGACATTGTCCTCAAGAAGATACTGCTACCTCGACTCGATGCTCGTGGAAAATGGACACCTAACTACGAAGGTCCATACATTGTAAAAACGGTGTTCTCAGGAGGGGCATTAGTTCTCACTACAATGGATGGGGATGAGCTACCGCACCCAATCAACTCAGACGCGGTCAAGAAGTACTATGCTTAGCAAAAACCTGGATTACCAGACCTAAGCCGAAAGCAAACTACGGAAGATAGGGCACCGTGCAATCATCTACTTCTGAAGTCGAAGGATTATTGGGGCCCTCGATAACAAAAAGGGCAACGGCAGTATTAATATCATTTCTATTGGTCATTTTCTTTCTCTGCACTTTTGTACACCCGCCGATTCAAGGCAATATCAATAAAATTTCCCTTTTTTTGCATACTGCGCTTCATTTCTAATTTCAAATACCATTTGCAAAGGATAATTTATTTTTATAAACCCTAACATGGATTTAACATGAGAAACTTACAAACTTTCAACGCAAAAGCAATAGAATAAAACTGTGAAATCTCCGGAAGGCTACAAACGCCCCGTGATGCGATCACTTAAAAAAATCTAGCCGAACATCATTTCAAAGGATGGTATCAATGGATTAATCAGACTGAGCCAGAAAGTCACAAACAACTCAAAAGAAAAAGGGGTTAAACAAAAGCAATGGGTGATAAGGAGATGAGTGATAAATGTAGGGGGTATCATATATACATTAATACATACATTCATCAATATACATGCAACATACACATGTGTAAGCATTCATACATACGCATTATACAAACAACAGGGGCATATGCACAACATATAAACATAATGCATACGCATTTACAGGAACAAAAATTCGACACAGGTAAATTCTGCAACAACACTTGCAGATAACCCTGTTGGTGCAGGGGAACTTGCTAGAACTATAGCAAGCAATCCTATTGGGATACAAACTGCGATGTAACTTGCCAGAACTATGGTGAGTGAGAGATACAAACTGCGATGTAACTTGCCAGGACTATGGTAAGTGAGAGGTACAAACTGCGATGTAACTTTCCAGAACTATGGTAAGTGAGAGATACAAACTGCGATGTAGCTTGCCAGGACTATGGTAAGTGAGAGGTACAAACTGCGATGTAACTTGCCAGAACTATGGTAAGTGAGAGATACAAACTGCGATGTAGCTTGCCAGAACTATGGTAAGTGAGAGATACAAACTGCGATGTAACTTGCCAGAACTATGGTGAGTGAGAGATACAAACTGCGATGTAACTTGCCAGGACTATGGTAAGTGAGAGGTACAAACTGCGACGTAGCTTGCCCGAACTATGGTAAGTGAGAGGTACAAACTGCACGTAGCTTGCCAGAACTATGATAAGTGAGAGGTTCACAAAATGCGAGTAGCTTACCAGCACTATGGTAAGTGAGGGATCCACAAACTACGGAGGCTTGCTGGCCATAGCAAGCCGATTACACAACCAACAAAGGTCCTCGCTATGTAAGACTCAGGCTTTAGCAGGACATTTCTCTTCATCCATACTCAAATTCAAGGCAAATTTAAGGGTCTTCCAGTATTTAATAACTCTTCGATCGGAACGACGCGAGGTCTACACACCCTCTTGTCACCCAATCCAAGGTAATTAAATAGGGGCAGCTGTCATACCCCAAAATTTACCTTCCACACTTATCTCATAGCAAAAGCAAGGTTCAAATCTCAAGACATGGCTCATTCAAATAATCCAGATGATTCACAGTCAGCAAATTCAAACTGAAAGGTCAATCACAATCAAGGCATGATTCAAACCATAATCATTGGGCAAACATCAAGTATGGGGTGCATAACCATCATTTGATCAAGAATTGATCATGATTCCATTAATAGAAACTCAGAGATGAACAAATATAAAAAGGTTCAAGTTAGGGTTTCTTAGGAGAAAGTCAACCCAACTTTGACTGGGCATAACTTTCACATGGAACATCAAAAATTCCCCACTCAAAGCCTATTTTGAAGGAAATTGGATTCTCTACAACTTTGTGTCTCACAAGCCAGGGCTAGAAATGCTTCATTTAAGAGATACAAAGCAAAAGATTACAGGTCATTTTCAGGCATCTTTCAGAAACAGTTTTTCCCCAAAGAGAATATGGTCAAGATAAAAGCTTCAAATGAAAAATATATTCCAAAGTGGCTTGTAGAGGATCTCTTGAGGTTTCTAAAAAGTATTAGATCTCCCTCATAGCTTAAAAATTGAAGGAGATATGCTTGATCAAAGTCAGGTGATTTTGAGGGACCAAATGTGAAAAAAGGAGGGTTCAAAATTGAGATTCTTACAAATGGGCCTACATTATATGACCCAAACTTGGTCCACAAGCTATCCAAAACATATGCCATAAATTATATCATTTTATTTGATTTTACATAATTTTATTTCATTTAAAATTAATTTTTAATGATTTAATTAAATGAAAAATCAAATATTTGATAGAAGGTATATTTTGGGTGATTCTCAATCAGAGTTTATGACTAAATATAATCATATTTTCGTGCATAAATTAAATGGAAAGAATTGATACAAAAGAAGCCAAGTTTAGTAACTTAAAAATCAAGAAATCAAATCAATTTTCTCAATATTGCAAGATTTGATTCAAGATTGATTTCTGAAGTTTTTGTTAACCTAAATCGTTGCCTATAAGTACCTAACATATACCAAGGGAATAAGGGTTGGAAAAAGCCGGATCAGAAGCAAGGGGTAAGAGCAAAAAATCTTCAAGAAACTCAAAGTCGATTTTTGCAAATTAAGAGGAATCAAGGAGATTCAAAGGTCCTAAAAGCTTCCTTGGTTGATTCTGAACGTGTTTGGATAGGAGCACTACTTCAACACCCCCAGAAATACCTCGTATTTGCCCAGGTAAGTCGTTCTGAAAATCCTTTCGATTTGAACAATATATGCATCCTCACTGAAATCTATTTGCATATTCGTGTTTGTCTCAATGTATTGGTTGTTTCTGGACTGGTTTTATGAAGTTTGCGCGTGTTAATCGCGTTCTGCCATTGATGACCGGTTGAAGGTTTTTAGGGTTTAATTTAGGGCTTTTTACTAGAGTTAAAATTAGGCTAAATTGATTGCGTGATTGAGTTCGTACCGTCTATACGAAACTTTTGGAACAGGTGCGCCACATTTATATGGGGGAGGGGGCTATTCGCTATTTTCGTAGGGGGGGTTTGCTACGAACGTTTTCGTAGTAAAATCGTAGCAATATGTGCAGTCTTTTGCAGGTCTGGGGAAGGTGACGATGAGTTGTCACAGCCTGGTTCGCCAATTCAAAATTTGGCGCGCGTTTCCCTTAATGAGCGTTGGTTTGATATATTATGTTTTGAATGCGTTTGTTATACGCGTGACTGGTTCAGCTCAGTTGGTTAGTAAGCGCTTCTGGGAGTGGAGGGTCGCAGGTTCGAGCCCTCCCTCCATCATATATTTTTCTGAATTTGTTTCCACGTAATCCCATGCGTCCACAGCCTTAAGCCTCACCATGTACCCTCATAATCTGACCCTTGATTCTCACCCCAACCTAGATCTAACGCCCCAGGCTGGTTCCACACACCATAGTCCTTATTAACTACTACACTGAATAAAACCTCATTAAAAACTTATTAAAAATCTAATTAATTTGTTTTCTTGAAATTAAAATATTAGTTTTGATAATTATATTAAAATTATTTTATTTATAGAATAAGAATATGACATTTCTATTAAATATTTTTAATTTGTTATTTGCGCCGATTAAATCGATTAATCGCTGTGGTTAACAATAAAAATAATTAAAGTACCATTTTAATTAAAATAAAATCCAACTAAATTCGATCAAATGGCTGCAATCATCTTATTGATTGTGGTGATTAATCTTGCCTTATTGTTTAATTTAATTTGTTATTATTTGTAGTCGTGTTAATCGATTATGAGAGGTAACGATATAAAACGCCAATTAATAAATAAGTAAAATACAAGTAAGTTGTTATTAGTGATAATCGAATTAATTGATTTGAATTGGTAACAATGCAAATCCTTAATCTTTTAACTATGGTGATCAAACCTATTGATCATTGCGGTTAATTGTGCCAAATCAGGGTTGTACGCCCCCAACCCTAATAATTCTAAAATCCATTCAAATTACAAGACAAAACAAACTGCGATAGGCTAACTAAAAAGCCTCTAAAAAACCCATATCAAATCAAATTCAAACTCTAAATGGCGTACAACCCTTCCCGAACTACGTAGACTCTGATCCTCCCTAAGGAGGTACGTAGGCACTTGGCAACAAGGCGAGTCCCCCTCTCTAAAATCTCAATTCAGTTTAAACCTCAATTTTTACCCTTTTCACTCCCTTAGCTATTAACCTCGCAATTTTAGCCATAAACCTTTACTTTAAACATAAAACCTTAGGAAAGGGTTGAGGGTGCCTAACACCTTCCCTCGACCTGATTATAATAACTTACCCAGATCTCATAACTGCGTAGGGTTTCCTATTTGCCCTTCAGAATAGGTGGCGACTCTAAAAGTCTAAATTTTTAGGGCAGGTTGCTACAACAATATTAAGTTCAAAAAGCACGGACCGATTCAATCATCTTTCTCCAACAAGCAATGGATGAGATACTCGAAGACATATTAGCAATAGCAGAATTGAAACTCAATAGGATTGTTTCCACATAGCTATTTTTTCCTTTGTTTTACTTCTGTACCTTTTCTAAAAACACACAAATGTTCTCTTATTATTTCGCCTATTCATGGCTTTTTCTTAAATACAAGTTATTTTCTTTCCTATTTTTCTGAGTTTTTCTCTTCTTCGAATACGCAAACGTCCAATGATAACTTTGAATGAACATATGCATATGAACATGATCATCATTTATCTCTTCTTTTGCAAAATGTCCTATGATTAGTAAAAAGATAGGAAAAGCAAATAGACAATGTCTAAAGTAATTTAGAAGTCCTCCCTCAAAGTCAATAATCCGAAGGAATCCCCATAGAGTAATCATTAAGAAGATATCTTCAAATACTTTCAACAAAAGACATAGCTCCCCAATAGAGTTTACGTCTTCAACACGGCCGGTTCTCCGACACTTTGCTCTCCTCCGACATGGTTTATTAATATCTTTTATCCCCAGTCAGGTTACATCAAGTTACTATTCATTCCCAAGCAGAAATCGTAAATCCCCAGCTGAGCATCTCCAAGACAAGATCAAACATCAAAGTCACAAAGACATAGAGATTTATTTGCTCAGTCAAGATGCTCCAGATAACATAAATCATAGTCATACATCATATATCATAAACATATTCATACATTGCATACACTACCTCATAATAAATTCATATATAATACGTAAGCTTCTCATTTATTTTGAGAAACTCATCACATAATACATGCATCATGACATTGCATAAAAATTGCTATACCTATTGCAGAATACAGGTACAGGAAAATGAACGAAATCTCCAACTTCCCAATATCTAATTCAGCTACTACGAACGGTACTGACACGATCAACGCTCGAAGATCTAATTTATTTACCACGAACGGTGAAAACACGATCATTCTCACAGATCTAATTCAGTTACTACGAATGGTACTGACACGGTCGACTCTCAGAGATCTAATTCCATCATCACGAACGGTGTGGACACGATCAATTATCTCCTAAAGTCTAATTCAGTTACTACGAACGGTGCTGACACGACAAGAGATCTAATTCCATCATCACGAACGGTGTGGACACGATCAACTATTTCCTAAGTCTAATTCAGTTACTACGAACAGTGCTGATACGACAAGAGATCTAATTCTATCATCACGAATGGTGCGGACACGATCATCTTTCCAGGATCTAATTCAGTTGCTACGAATGGTACTGACACGATCAACCTTTAAGGATCTAATTCTATCATCATGAACGGTGTAGACACGATCATCTCTCCAAGATTTAATTCAGGTACTACGAACGGTACTGACACGATCAAATTTCAAAGATATAACTCTATCATCACGAACGATGTAGACGCAATCAACTTTCAAAGTCTTATACAGTTACTACGAACGGTGCTTACATGACCAACTCTTAAAGATCTAATTCATTTACTACGAACAATAATGACACGATCAACATTCAAAAAAACCACTTCTCAAACACTTCAAATGCAGACATAGTCTAATGCATGACTTATCTTAATGCTCATCTGGATGGCATCTCTAAGCCAATCCCCCGATGGTACAAATTTTTGGGTACTCTAGTGTTCAATCCTCTTCCACCTTTAGATACCGAATGGCATACAAACCACTCTACATCTTCAAGTGTAAGAAAATTGAATAGGGGCAGCTGTCATACCCCAAAATTTTCCCATCTTATTTCTCTAAATCAAACTCCTATCAAAGTTCAAGACTCAGAGACATCTCTCCTAAATAAAGGCTCAAGAAACTAGGGTTTGTGTTTTCCTGAAGAAAATCAAGGGATCAAAGGCCCCAATGCATCTCATATGGCTTATGATGTTTCAAACTACCTCCATGACAAAATTCAGGGCTCAATTCAAAGAGTTGATCACTCAATTGCTCAGAAAGTCAACAGTCGACTGATTTGACCTAAAAGTGATTTTATATGAATTTTTAATCATTTAAAAGTGATTTTAATTCATGTAAATCAAGTAAAAATCAAATATTCAATTAGAGATCTTGTACTAATCAAATCCAAACACCATTCATACCATATTTTCAATGTATTTTCGTGCAAACAAATATTGGTACAAGAGAGATTGAGATTGACCAAATTTGGAAGCTTTTACTCATATTTTCCAGTCAAATTTCCCATGATTGATTCACAAAGATATTGATCAATTTTGTTGAGCTAATACTTCCTACTATAAATAGTGAACAAATTCATACCTCTAGGGGACATTTTTTTCAGCTTCAAAAAGACCTAACCCGAGCACACAAATCTCAAAGAAAATTGAAGTTGCTCTTGGAGATTTAGAGGATTCGAAGATTCCAACGCATTCCCAGAGTATCACTGAGTGTTTCTCAATCCTTGGCAAGCCTTGAAGCATCCGGAGACACCTTCAATCCCTCACAGTTTGATCAAATTCGTATTCACTCAATTACAACATTCCATGCATTTTAATTGAATTTTGAATGTGTGTTCGTGTTTATCGTGATGTTCTGATTAATTCTGGATGTTTAATTGCATTTTCGTGTACGATTGCCTTGGATTGCCATGTTAGGGTTTATAGTTCTTGAATTAGGGCTTCATGATTAATGTAAAATTAGGTTAATTCATAGACACCATGGAACTCGTGGCATTTGGACGATCGCAATAGCGTGTTCGCGGAAGATTTTTGTTGTGTTTTGGATGTTATTCGATTTCACAGGTGTAGTAAAGGCAAGCTTTTACAGCTACCATGGAAAAATGAATTTTTCTACATTACGAAAATCCTCAAACAGGTAACTGGTTACACCTGAGCCAGTCCCAAAAAAATGAATTTTTCTGCATTACGAAAATCCTTCCCTCTCAACCCTAAAACCCCAAATTGTATCCAAAAATCATATTTTGAAATTCCAACATTTACATACACATATTACGCAACATTTATACACAATTTGCACAACCAATTTATCAAATCAAACACAATTATGTCGACAATTCAAAAATTAGGTTCACACATTCATCAAGCAATCTCAAGAACAACATCATACAATAATGACAATCAACCCTACATACAAATCATTATACAATCCCTTAGAAAGTTGGAACCCCGCCCTTACCTTAGATTGACGGTTCGTAAACTTTAGCGATTGAGTCTTCAAGCCCTAGCCTCTTCTCATTTCATCGCTTCTTCATTTCTAATTCTCTCTGAGCAAAATTCAAATGACACGATTCTTTTTTTCCCTTTTCCCTGTTTACTTAATTAACCCTATTATTATATTCCTTCTTTACCCTTACTAACTCTCATTATTCCCACTCTTATTTATGCAATTTAAATATTAAAAAAAATAATTCCAGCTATTATTCCTAATTTCGAACAATTATTTAAATTATAGTAATTCTCAATACGACACTCACCCGACACTTCCCCACACATAGCATCGTCAAGTCATCTATTTTTGTCAAATAATTCACAAAATAATTAAATAACAATTATAATATTTGGGGTGTTACATATATCGTTTGAATAACAACTATGCGACAATTATACGGCGAAATAACAAGATCACTGCACTAATATCTTGATGTACGACTCACTAATTTAAATGATAATTCCCTAATTCCTTAGGCGAATTCAAAGTAAAACTAGGTGTTTCTAAGCTCTTTATTTCAACAACCATAACTTATAATTACCTATTCCTAGTTAATGACTAAGTTGAACACTTTACCGAATTCAGATTGGTAGACTTAAAGTCAATAATCTCTACTCATCTAAAATGAGTTTTCCAGCTCGTTAATACATAACGAGTTGTAATAACAAGAATAATGGAATAATAATTATAACATAAAAGTATTCAGATAATCTCAAACATTCATATGACCCAATATAGTACAATCAAGTTCATCTCTAAAAACCTAATAAAAAATAGCTTAGATATTCATAGTAAAATAGACAATTACCATTAACTGATAAGAAGAAATCATGAAAATCAATGGAAAATAAGCTCTCCAATGGCTCAAATGCTCTCCAAAGTCGCAGTCAAAAGCTCATTGCCCTCACATTTCTTCATATAATTCAAAGTCCCCCCCCCCCAAAAAAAATCAAAAATCTCTTTAAAAAGATGCAAAGTGTGTCAAGAAAAGGGTGCATCGCGACTGTGTTGGTTATAATCGCGATCACAATATTGCTGCATTGCGTCCACAATGACAGCATTGTGGTCGCGAGAAATCCATGGGCGAGTTCTTGATTTTTTCTTCCTTTTTCTTTTGAATTTTTTGTAAGTCCACTTTTCTTCCTCTTTTGAAACTTTGTTCAATTCTTCCACATATTTGTTATGCTTTACCTTATTGTTCCACCGATTCTGTTGAAAATATTTGTAAATACCATGTATTGACAGAGTGTCATCACAATCCCAAACTTTCTTTGTTACTTGTCCGCTATTAACCTTCCTATAATTGGAAAATTTCATCAAAAACAAAATGCTTACCCTTACCGATGAACATCAACTTTCTTTTTTTGATCAACATGTTTGTCCCCTGTTCAATCCACATAACTCCAAAAAGCTCTTCCAACATCACAGTTACTCAACTTGTCTCTCATCACACCTTTGTTCACTCAATTTGACAAGGTAATCACATAGTCAACGTACAAAATCATTTTACTTTGCGCGCATGTAAACACCCAAAGAGCACTAAGAACAAAAGTAACTTAATAGAAATTATATAATAAAATCATACAAATAACATCAAACAATCATATGATCTAACATAGTAAAATTATGTTCATCTACTAAGACCTAATCAAGAAAAATCTAGCTACTCAAAGTAGTACAAGTCATTACCATGAGTTTAGATGAAGAGTACATGAAAATTAATGAAGAATATTGTCTCCAATGGTTCAAAAACTTTAAAAAAATTGCTTTAGAACTTATTTCCATCACTTTCTACTCAAAAATGCGTAACCCTTGGAAAAGTGGCATATTTTTCTATCTAAACAGCCAAAAAGTGTGTCTGACAAGTGACACATAGCAACCACTATCAAAAGTATAGCGATCATGATAGCTTCTCATTGCGACCATGATAGTGGCATCGCGATAACGGATATTTCAAGGACCAAACATTGAAGTTTTGCTTGCTTTTTCTTCTTTTTTTACTCTAAGTCCACAATTCCTTCTTTCATTCTATTATTCTAATTTCTTCTTTACTTTAGCTCATGTTTGACTCAAAATTACATCATTTCTACTGAAAATGCTCATAATTATTACGTAATAACAAAATGTCATCATAACTCCAAACTTACTTTGTTGCTTTTCCTCTAGTAACTTGTCTGTAAACTGAAAATTTCAACACAAATAAAATGCACACCCTTACCAATGAACATCATCATTCTATTTTTTCTTTTTCTGGTCATCACTTTCGTTCCCTGCTTCAATCTAGATAATTCCAAAAAGTTCTTCCAACACCACATGTACTCAACCTATCACTCATTTTTCCATAATTTTGTAAAATTTCTAACAAAGTCAGACTAAACACATACTTTAGAGGTCTTTTCAAATTTGTAATGAGGTTTATGTCACTGTATGATATTTTGATTTAGTAGGCTAAAATTTTTGGAGTTAGATACCTAGTTTCTTTATGTTACGATATTCCTTTGATGATTATATTTACCTGGCCAATCAATATTAGAGAATGCAATTTTTATTGGTCCTTTTCATTTTTCATATATATATATATATATATATATATATATATATATATATATATATATATATATATATATATATATATATTCTAACTTCTTTATTTTGTATCTTCTATATTTTTTATTGACCATTTTTCTCTAATTGCCCAATTTCAAACTTAAACGTTGCTAACTTCGAAGACCGATCCCAAACTAATATTTTTGAATCAAGCATGGAAACTAAACATTCTACCTAACTCAAAAGACGGTGGGAAGATTTAATCTTTCAAGTCAAATTGATATAAATTAAGCTTTGTTAGTGAAAGAAGCGCTCAGGATCTATATGGTTAAACAACATATATATTTATTTCATGCATGTTGGTTTGAAAAAGCTTTGAGTTCCATAAACAAGGGTCTCAGTATGTAATTTATCAAACGAATAGACTAAATCAGAAATTGAGCAAATTCTAGAAAATAACAAATGTACATATACTTTCATATGCAGGAAACGTAAGCAATGGATTTTTTTGGCTCAATCCTCACTAGTCGAGGTATATGGAGATCGAGTACAATTCAGTTGGCTATTCCTTTTCTTTATCAAATGTCAATCTGCATCAGGAACTTTTATGATGATCAACTCTTTTTATTCATTATTTTTTGGTGTCTTGTTTTCTTTTTGCCTTTTATATTTTTATTGGTAAGATAGCAAATCATTAACGGAAATAAACAAAAGCCATAAAATTGTTCATTAAGTAAAGAATAGAGAAGTAGTACTAAAGGGGAAGAGCATTTATCAGACTAATTACAAAAAGAAAAATAGCTAAAATAAAAGTTGAGAAATTCTGAAACTCTTAAATCACATGTTGCTAAAGTTGAAGTAGTTGTGTACATCATCCATGGTATCCTAGGATTCTTGGTTTTATCTTGTCCAGGTTGTCCTTATATTTCTTATGTGGACTAAAACTTGATCCTGCTCTCTAAAATTTGCCTCCATGTCACCTATAGTTGCAAAGCGATCTCTCAAATTTTGGACCGGCATATGATATCGCTGCTCATTAATATATATGCTTGAAAGTGCGGTCCGAATCTCGGTTGTTCGACATATAAATTAGGAGAAATTTCAAAGGCATTCTCTATATCCCTTAACTCTTTATTTATTTATGTTATTTTCGCGTTGTATCTCTTTTTATCTCCACCTTCTTTCTTTATGTTATTCTCGGTTGTTAATTGAATTAGTTTCGATTTGTAATCAACACTTTCCTCTTATATATGTTTGGAGTCACTAGGTCAACAATGATGTTAATGTAAGTATGCCATATATTACTTCAAGAGACTGGCCGAATTGTTAAAATTGATTTTCACCTTTGTCAGACAATATTGTCGGAGTGATAACTCAACTTTTCACCTCGATCACGCAGTTAATCCAAAGTTATAACCACTAACTTTTCACCTCAAACCTTCATTTTAACTGATTAACTGATAAGACGTTTATTGGATTTCACATCGGTTATGCAATTTAATTGGTGTAAATCCATTTGACAATACTCAAATTTCGAAGCAGATGAATTGTTATTTTAAAAATATATATATTAAAAGAATTAAAAATCGAAATTGAAATATTTAAAAAGGGTTAAAATATATTTAACTCAAGATTTGATTATTAGCCTGTAGCCTGAGTTGTAACAACCTTGATGCAACTTACAAAACACCATAAACAACAATAATTGCACCGAATTATAAAGACATATCAAAGTACATACAATCAGACAGGTTGTGCAAAAGAACAAAATCCATTGTTCACAACTGTAAATCCTCCATCAACGATAAGATTGTGACCACTAACATACTTAGATTCATCACTTCCCAAGTACAGATTAGCTTCAGCCACATCATTTGGCAAAAGATTAGTACCCTTTAGGTTAGAATAAACCCCTAGAATCCCATCATCATCTACCTTTAAGTATTTCGTAGCCATCGGAGTGAGAACAATATAAGGCGACACACAATTCACCCGAATACCGAACGGTCCAAGCTCGACGGCCGTGTTTCTCGTCAGCCCCACAACAGCGTGCTTTGAACTCGTGTAGGCATGATTCGCCACACCACCTATGCTTCCACAAATACTAGCTGTGTTAATTATGCAACCTCGTCGAGCAGGGATCATAACTCTTGAAGCGTGCTTTGTTCCAAGAAAGACACCAACCAAGTTAATGTTGATCACTTGTTGAAATTCAGATAATTTGAAGTCAAGTATGTTGGTATTGTTTACACCGGCTATGCCAGCGTTGTTTAACATGATGTCGAGTTTGCCATACTTGGAAACCGTCGTGTTCACGGCAGTTTCGATGTCTTTTTCCTTTGTCACGTCGCAGTGAACATAAGAAGCTGATGATTTGTGTAACTCTTGGCAAAGTGAGTTACCTTTGTCGTCTTCGATGTCAGCTATGACAACTTTAGCTCCATGGTTGGCGAAGAGTCTTGCGGTGGCTTCGCCGATGCCGCCCGCTCCACCGGTGATCAGAGCCACCTTGCCTTCAAGCCTTGTAAATGAATTGAGTATGGCATTATATATAACAAAACAAACTTGTTTATTACAAGGCTTATAGAAAAAACAGAGAAACAGAAACGAGGTGAAGTTGAAACTTGTTTACCTTCGTAGAACAGCGGAGGCCAAAGGAACGGTTGTCATGGCTGAGCTTTTCACGTTTCTAGAGAAATCACGGTATGGACGTGCGTTTCACAAAAGCTACCAATAGGAGCTTTAAAAACCACGGTAAAATGGTGTGAAACGTGAGGGGTCGGTCCCCCACCACGTTTCCAAACACACAATAAGAGAAGTTTAGTTGGTTGGAACTAACAATCGGAGCCCTTCACATCACCTAACTTGTCTCATCGTGCTGTATGAAAGCTTTAATTTTTCTAATACTCCGTATGTAGTAAAGGTAAGGGTTGATTCTGATTTTATTAATTTGCCGCCTTCATGGACTAGTCAACTACAAGATATTGTTTAATAACTGCATTGAAATGAAAAGTATTATCCCTTTTAACAACTATTCAACATTGAGCCCACGAATACAATGCACTTTGTTTGCACACTAAATTGAGGAGGAAAGATTGATAAAAAAGTGTGGACTTCACAATCATGATTACCTACCGAATCTTCATCATTATCTTTTGTCATCTAGGTGTACACTAGAGATTCTTGCATTTATAAGATCAACATTCACATGTTTTTCATTTTCATCAAATGGTTGGGCAAGTCGGTAGGTGGGGTAGCTCAGCTGTCACTTGTTAGTTGAGTTAAGGGTGTTGTTTATCCAAGGTTCAACTCCTGATAACAACGTTTATTTATAAATAATTGAGTTAAGGGTGTTGTTTATCCAAGCTTCAACTCCTGATAATGACGTTTATTAGTAAATAATTTGTTGATTGAGTTAAAGGTGTTGTTTGTCCAGGGTTCAACTCCTGGCAACGACGTTTATTTGTAAATAATTTGTTGATGATTCATAAATCAACAACTTTAAAAAAAAAAATGGTTGGGCAAGTATAAAAAACCAAATAATTAAGGTTTATGGGCTACATAAAGGCCCAATACAGGCGAAATCAAAACATCCAACTCAATCATGCAAAACTCAATCAAATTATCTAGCGTATATAACCAATATATATGAGACTTAAGATATATATTTTATTTCATAATTTAACATAAATCATCTAGCACTCTGTAACTAACTTAAACGTTGGATTGCTAACCTTACAGACACACCTCGCATCACCGTATCGGATATTAATATCATCGCATTTGGAGTCCATCATCACCAATCAAGCACAATTTTTGTTCATACATAGAACAAATGAGGCCGTATGTGAAAATTGACTTCTAATTATTACAAAACTCCACGATCAAACCGTGTTTGATCCAAAGCCATATCGCAATGAAGTCGCAATACGAAGAAGAAATTTATCTCTTACCTCCCATCAAGGGACTCTTCCTCCAAACCTCCCGATCTAACGACAAATTTTGATAACCGTAAGTTAGGAAACCAAAAAGGAATCGATGCAACGACAACGATCTCCTATCGTTAAATATTGTCGTATCGGAAAGAATATACAAATCAATGCTATTGTGATACATTGCACGATCCTTCGATGCAAATTAGAATTAACCCCTATCATCATGAATAACCATGCTACACTAGGATATTCAAATTACACTAAGAGCTTGACTGATCCAAGTATTACTTGAAACAAGCATGAAAGTATATTTTTATCACACAAACCGAGGTAGGGATAGAAGAGAAAAACTTCATACATCCTAAAGATTTGTCGACCTTCTACGAAGAGAAGCATACCTTGTCTTTGTGAAACAATAACGTACCAGGCTGAACACACTTAGTTGTAACTAACACACCTCTCCTAGGAACTAGCTACTCTAAGAGTGTGGGCGGTGGAGCCCAGGAGAAGTCAACCTCGAACCATGATAAAAACCTAAGGGCAGGGACGAGAACCCCATCCTTGGCCGAGAGAGGTTCATAGTGACGCTAAAGACTTACACCTGCTCCCTTCGATCGAGAAGGGTAATAATTGAAATTGCAGTCATCATCGGTATCACTTTAGTTTTGATGACTTATCAAATTATGTGTATGTTGTCAATTTATGTGTATATGCATTATTTATTTTATCATGTCTTTATTAATTTTAGAGTCTAGCAACATGAAAAAGTGAGTATACCCTCTTGCACCAAAATAACTCATCTTTCTCTTTTAATTTATTTGTTAATGAGTGAGAGTATTTCACCCATGTGAAAAAGATTTCTAAAAAAGTGTAAGGAATCATATCTCTTGAAACATTATTATGAGTTCTCGTTGTAAAAACAAGAAACCTATATATAATATGAATTCGGTAGATGGTGATTGGATAAATTATCCGGATATGAAGTTAATGGTTGATACGTAAGTGAGATTGTTCTAAATATTCGTGTATATTTATATATTTAATTATTTCTGTGAGATTGTTCTAAATATATGTTTTTATTTTGTTAGAGTAATACAAGTATTCCGAAGTCAAAGAGAAGCTCGAGTATCATGGACTAAATCAAGCAACATTACTTTGATCAAAGTGCAGGTACATTAGTTTTCACAATTTTGCTTATAATAGTTATGCTACTTGATAAAACAAGACAGCTATACATTCTTATTTGTTTTTCTATGTAGTGTGCTCAACAGCGAAACATTATAGATTATGGATACTTCGTTTTGAGGTTTATCAAAGAAATCCTTCAAATGAATCGAATATTAGAGATTCCAATCAAGGTATGGATTAATAACTTAGGATTTGTTATATTATTTATCAAATATTTCTTATAATTTATTACTTTTAACTAAATCATGCATATTATGTCTTTTTTATGTAGTACTTCGATGATGTCAAGTGTGCTCATTACACGAAACTTCAGTTGGAAGAAATCAAAGAGGAATTGTGTCAATATTTTATTGCGCAAAGAATCATATAAGGTATGAATACATTATTGTGTGAAAAGTGTTATGAATATATTATTGTGTGAATACATTATTGACTGTGGTATTATGTTTATACCTTGCAGGACCAGGACCGTCCGCTCGTCGGATTTTGGCGATTTCGGACAGATTTTATTAATTAGGGTTGATTTAGTTGTTGCTACGACTGATTTTGTTAGGGTTGATTTTGTTAGGGATGCTTTAGTTAGGGTTGATTTAGTTATTGTTAGGGATGACTTTGTTATTGTTAAGGCTGATTTGGTTCTATTAGAAATATGTGAATTGAATTATAATGGTGTACATATATTTTGGATTACAATGGTATATAATGTAATGGTATTATAATGCCTTTTTTTGGCATATATTTTGGTATTATAGTGGCATATATTTTGGATTACAATGGATTATAATTGTATATAACAGGTTTATGGGATTACAATTAAATATTTCAGGTTTACAAGTTATTATTGACCGTGCTATTATATTCCAGGTTTAAACCAAAATATAGACCTAAAAATGCTGCCTGTAGACACTTTAGAAAGCCTTTTCCTGGAAAAGTGCTTCCTAAAGTATACATAAGGCAACGCTTTTTTCTAAAAAATGCTTTCTAAAGTATGCCTTTAGCAACGTTTTTCTTTGAAAAAACGCTGCCTAAAGATGCCTACAGAAAGCATAAAAAACATTATTTAGAAAGCGCTTTTCTAGAAAAAAGTGCTGCCTAAAGATGCCTACAGAAAGCATAAAAAGCATTATTTAAAAAGCGCTTTTCCAAAAAAAAAGCGCTGCTAAAGGCCTACTTTAGAAAGCGCTTTTCCAGAAAAAAGCGCTGCTAAAGGCCTACTTTAGATAGTGCTTTTTAAGAAAAAGCGTTGGCTAAGGTATACCTAAGGAAGCGCTTTTGCCTAAACAAAAAGCGCTGCTAAAACCTATAGCATCGCCACCTATGACAGCTGTAACGCCCCGATTTTCGGTCCGTTACTATTTAATCGAGTTTTGTCGATTAGTTGTGTTTTAATATTATTTTATTGGTAAATAATATTAAATGGTGTATTCTATCGCTGTTTGTTTTGTAACGCGTTTTGGGGGCGTTTGAACGATATTTAAGCGTAGGGGCATTTTGGTCATTCTGCGGGGTAGATATTTTCTTTATAGGAAAGAGATATTTGTGAGAAAGGAAAAAGGATGGAAAGAAAAAGGAAAGAAAGGAGAGAAAGTGAAGAATGGGGGTTTTGGAGAAGATGAAGAATCAAACCAAGGTAAGGGGGTGAATCTAATTTATCTTGGATGTATGATTCTTATAGTCTTATTCTTGTTCTTGTTCTTGTTATTGTTCTTCTTATTCCAATTTCCATAACTTCCTTGTGTGGTCTTTGTTTGATCTAAGTTTGTTTGAGAATGATTGTATGATGATTAAATGATATCCTTGTTGTGTTATGATGATTGATCATGCTTTCTTTTCCATTTCTGTGGCTTGATTGAGTTTGAAGAAAATGTTAGGTTTTGAGAAAGATTGATGAATCAACCATGAAAAGTTTGATGTTAGATTGTTTCTATAGTATGTATGTGTTGTGTTGGTGTTATAATGATGTTTTAGAGTGGTTTTGGTGGGTATAAGGGGTTTAGAACAGTTCTGGTTCGTGCTGGTTTTTTTTGGGTTTTCACAGGTCCGCTGCGCGGAGGGGGGTCCGCTGAGCGGAGTTTTCGTTGGCTCGCTGCTGGAAGGGTCCGCTAAGCGGAGCTCAAGCGGCCAACAACATTTTCTGATTTTCCAAAACTTTGAAACTTCGTAACTCCTGAACCGTAACTCCGATTTTGTCGCCGTTCGAAGTGTTGGAAAGCTAACACAATAATCTACACTAAGATTTAATGAAATGATTAATAGGATATAGTCTCCTATTATTTTTATTAGGATTTAGTGATAGAACTAAGTAGGGTTAACTTATTAAGTATATTTATGTTTTCAAAACTTTGAAAAGTCGTATCTTTTAACTCGGGTGTTCATTTTATGTGTCGTTTGAAACGTTTGAAAGCTATTTCCATGCTCTATATGATGATGTAGGATGTAGTAGTGGTTGGTTGATTTTCATAAATGGTTTTGTGAACTAGTGCATGATAAATCATAATGATGTGTTATGTGAACGTTATCGTATTGATACGAGGTATGTGATTAACTGTCGATAACATGAGATCATGTTCGTATAGGTTATGTATTAATGAATGTTCATTCTTGATATGTGACGATGTTTGGTTGTTTGTTGTTAACATGATGTGTGGCCTTATGGCAAGTAATTGTTGTTATGAGAATGATATATTATCATTGTTGAATTGTTGTTATTACAACTTGTTGATGATGTATTGATGAAGTTGTGGGCCGATGGTCAATATTAATTTGATGTGATGCAATTATGCGATCATTTATGCCAGTGTGGCCAGTATGTTTTGACAGTGAATGTGTGCTGTGTGCTTATTAATGCCTGTGTGGTAATTATGGTGTGATATAATTGATAACAATGTTATTAATTGGTGATGTATCCTTTTGGATAGAATATAAACGGTGTAACGTGAGTATGTGACCGTGTTATATTGTTGATGATGTTGTTGTCATGTAATAGATACATATATTTGCACAGCATAACATTTCAATACGTTAATGGCGGAATGCTATTAACAGGTGGCCTGAATTGGCAATTATTACCAGTGGGAGCTTAATGCTCGGTAAAAAGGTGTATTTACCCGAGTGGCAAGAGGTCATCAGTGAGGGCTAAATGCTCGATGACGGTTAGTCGTAGCTTACTGCTCGACAAAGGTGTATTTTCCTGAGGGAAAGAAGTCCCAGCATAATGCTCGGCAAAGGTGTATTTGTCATAATGACAAGGATGAGTTTACTCCGGATTTGGTACCACATGCATATGCATAGTCGAGTCTCATTCATCATTGTCTGTCTTTATAATTTATGTTATCATTCATGTGTCGCATTACTTATATATTGATTGTGGTTGACTTAGTGGATTACGTTGTTGTATGAATCTTGACGATACTTGTTGGCATTACTATATTTATCATGCTTCTTCATCATAAATTATATTCTCACCCTTCTGCTGATTTGATGCTTGAGTGGCATCCTGCAGATTAGCCGCTTTGGGAGTCTTTTGGAAGAGATAGTTCTCCAGTTGGTCTTGTCAGTTGCTCTGATACGTAACACCGGGGAGTCGGGAGTCTGTTGTTATTTATTTGTATATGACTCTTTGAACATGTATATGTGACAATGTGTTGATGTGTATTGTAAACACTCTATTTTGGAAAACTCCTCTTTGAGAGTGAGAGCTATACGTACTTTTTTTATGTTCATATCTTCTGTGTGTTATGTATCATTTTATAGGCAGGTGTTGTATGCTTTTGGCATCGCTGATGGCCGTTTGTTTTCTAGGTGTTTCTTGGTTACTTGGTGTAACATCCTAATTGTGTTGTATGAAATTTTAATACTCTGATATTTTCTTGCCTAAATGCTTGGGTAGAATTGGGGTGTTACAACAGCGCTTTTAAAGGCCCAAAAAAGCGCTTTCTTAGGTCTTTTTGGCGTAGTGGATTATGTTATTTTGTTAGAAGTTAATTAATTATTAAACATATAATGAGAATTTGAACATTTGAGCCTATTATGGTGTTAGTAGTAGTATTAGTGGGGGTGTGAGGTTAAGCCCATTAGTAGAATTGAAAATTAGTGAGAATAATAAAATAAGAGAAATTAGTAAAAAGATTAGTTTTGTGTGAAAATTTTGGAAGAATGTAGAAACAAAGAAGAGCAGAGAGTTAGGGCAATCCCATTAAAAGTTTAGAGCAACCTTCAAAGTTAAGGGTGAAGTTCTTATACTATAAGGGTGTGAATGATGATGGGTATGTGTCATACCCCAAATCTGTCATACCCTATTTATCTAGCTTACATTCATGTGCATATTTCATATAGGTCATTCATCCCATACATTCATTCATTTCATGATCACTGCTTAAAGAATTGACAAGAAAGGGAGTTCCATTGAAGGAGATTCCTGGTAAAAAGGTGGATCTGAGGTCTAATTGTGTGGCTCTGTCTTTATTCAAGTTCTCCTGGAATTATGTTGTCACAACCTTCAACTCAAGGCATTGATTGAAGGGTACAACTTGCAAATCATCTGGTTTCCCAAATCAGGGTTTCTAACCAAAGTCAACGCAGTTGACTTTTTGGTCAACATTTAATCTGGAGATGATTTTATAGTGTGAGGTGGAATGAGGCTCACATGAGGGTGTGCAATTGATTTTCTTTGGTTGATGGTTGATTTGAAGTGGAATCGGAGATTGATTAATTAGAAAATCCATATGAAGCTGAAAAAGTCAAACAGTCGACCTTTTGGTCAAAGTCAAGGTCAACTGTCAAATATTGAATTTTGGATGAAAATTGGTCAAGAAAAGTCAACAAAATAAAATAAAATCAGGAGTTTGGAAAAATTACCAAAAATGGAAGGTGTTTGAAATGAGAAGTTTTCATAAAGGGACAGTTCTAACACTTAGAAAATATTTTGGAGTTTTGACTTGGTTGAGCCGTCCACTTCAGCACCATTTTACACGTGGCTAAAGGCATTCTTTGGGAAAATTTCCAACATCAAAGTTGTTCCTCTCATAGAGGAGAACAACTTTTGTAGTTGGACATTTTTTTATCTGGAGCTTGGATCAAAAGATATAAGAGTTTGAAGTTGGAATATTTCATTTGTTCAAGACAAGTTGCTGGGCAAATTCCTGAGCATAACGCAAGCATTTCCACAAACACGTGGTGTGCGATATTGGAGGCTAGTTTAAGATCTCAACAAGAACCCTACAAATTCAAGCTTGGTCTCAATCTCTTCTCCTCCATGTCTTCTACACAATGAGCCAAGAAGTGAGTCAGTTAATGAGTATTGAATCAATAGTGAAGCTCCAAAGTCTCACCCTCGCAAAGTCAAGATCCAGCACCTGGTCAGACCAAAATTCTAGGTCACGCGCGTGTATTCTCACAAACACCTGGCGTGCCATTTTGAACATCAGTTTTGAAGGTCTACAAATCTCCAATGGGATAAAGCTAGGTATCAAATTACTCCCTGCCATGTACTCTTTCCAAAGAGCCATGGATTGTAACAATTGAGTATGTATGGACCAAGATAGAGACATCCAAAGTCGTGCCCTAGCTAAGTCATATCTTGGCCATGGGAGTGAGGTCAGGCCAAGTCACACGCGCCAACAACCATACTATTGTGCACCATCAGTTTCCACACAATTTTTCTTGCACTTCTAGGCCCCATATCTCCGGCACCTGGGCTCACACCCGTTTATATATATATATATATATATATATATATATATATATATATATATATATATATATATATATATATATATATATAAATATATATTTATAAATATATATATATATATATATATATATATATATATATGTGTGTGTGTGTGTGTGTGTGTGTGTGTGTGTCTATATAATATATTGTGGAAAGTTATAAGAAAATTGTAGGAAAAATGTATTTTGTGTATTTTGTTACGGGTTCAGGTTTGGGTGAAAAAACCCGAAACCCAGCGGGTGTGGGCGTGGGTGTTGTTTTTCCACCCGAACAGTATTTGGGTTTGGGTTTGGGTGCCAATTTCGGGTGCGGGTTTGGGTAGTATGAAACCCACACCCGACCCGACCCGTTGCCATCCCTACCCCTAGGATATGATACTAATGCTCGTTGTGAATTTCATTCAGGGGCTCAAGGTCACACGATTGAAAAGTGTAGAGCATTGAAAGCCAAAGTTTAGGATCTCATTGATGACAAGATTATTTGATTCACTCCTACTGGTCCTAATGTGCAGAATAATCCTATGCCTCCCCATACAAGTGCGACCAATGCCATCGAATTATGCGATGAACAGATCTTGGTAATTGATGTTGATGAGATTAAGATGCTGCTTGCAACTGTCAGAGAACGTCTTGTGTAACAAGGGGTCTTACGTGAACTCCATGACTTTTGTTTGCAATGTTTCTTTAATCCATAGGAGTGTGTTAGACTGAGGGATGAAATTCAGAAGCTGATGGATGAAGGTATTCTCAGAGTGGAAAAAGTTGTTTCTAACGAAGATGTGGCTACTTTGGAAATTCCTTACTATCCTGCTGATGTGTCGAAAGCTCAAAGAACTCCTTTGGTTATCCAGGCTCCGAGTACTCCTTTGGTTATCTAGGCTCCGAGTACTCCTTTGGTTTTTCAGGATCCAAGTACTCCAGTGGTTATTAATTCTCAGGCTCCCTCAACTTCATCCTCTATTCCTTCCTCAGTTGATAATTCTAAAGCAGTTTCTTGGATTTATAATGCTGTGTATATCCGAGGGAAGAAGCATGATTGTCCTCCAGTTGGTAACTCGAATGTCACTAATATTGCTGGAACTAGTGGTATCACTCGTAGTGGCCGAGTCTTTGCTGCTTCACCTCCACCACCCAAAGATACCAACAAAGATGTTAAGGCTCAGACTAAAGCGAAACAAGTTGTTGTTGATCCGCCTGAACTTCGTACTACAAAAGACGCTGAACAGCTTCTGAGGATTATTAAGAAAAGTGATTACAAAGTGATTGATCAGCTTAACCAAACTCAGGCTAAGATTTCCATTTAGTCTCTTTTGGTGCACTTAAAAGCTCACCGTGACGCTTTGATGAAGATTCTGACCTCTTCTCATGTTACTCAAGACATTACCGTGCCTCAATTTGAAGGAGTTGTAACCAACATTACTACTGGCAAATGTTTGGGTTTTTGTGATGATGAACTTCCACCTGAGGGTAGAGCACATAATAAAGCGTTGCATATCTCTATAAGGTGCTTGGATATTGTGTTGTCTCGAGTTTTGATTGATATTGGATCTTCCCTTAATATGATGCCAAAGGTTACCTTGTTCGAGCTAAGTATGGATGGGTTCATGATGAGACCATGCACTATGAGTGTCCGAGCGTTCGATGGTTCCAGAAGGTCTGTAGAGGGGGAAATTGATTTTCCTGTCAAGATTGGTCCTCACACGTTCTATATTGCCTTACATGTCACGGACATTCGTCCATGGTATACATGCCTCTTGGGTCGTCCTTGGATCCACACTGCTGGTGCCGTGACGTCTACCCTTCATCAGTGTTTGAAATTCGTCGTGAGTGACAAAATTGTTGTGATCACTGGTGAGGAAGATTTGGTAATCAATAATCTGACGACGTACCGTTACGTGGAGGTAGAAGGGGAAGTGCATGAGACACCTTTTCAAGCCTTGGAAATTGTGTCAGTTGATAGACTCCCTGTAGTTGAGGACAAAAAGAAATCTGGAGCACCTCTTTCATCCTTAAGTGACGCCAAAACCTTCCTAGAAGCTGGGGTTCCTCGTCATGCATGGGGCAAAGTGATCGACGTTTATGAGAAGCGGGACAGGTATGGTCTCGGATATCAATCCTCCTCCCCCACTCAGTTCAGCTCAACCCTTGAAAAGAAGGTGATCCCCCGTTCTCCAAGGTGTTTGTCAGTGCCGGTACTAGCTCCGAAGGTCAGGTTCTCGCTGTGGGTGATGGCGATGATGATAAATATCTCTCCATATTCATCTACCAAGCGGCGTCTAATCAAGAACTCAACAACTGGGTCGTGATGGACATCCCCAAAGTGGTTTTCATAGAAATGTAATTTTCCTGTTTCAATAAGTCATATGCTCTGCCCATGGCATGTTGACATCTTGTAGAAAGGGGGCCCCCGTATGTTTCAACCTGTTTAATAATGAATAAAAATCAAAATTTCGCATAAAATTACTACTCCATTTCTTTCATTTTTACTTTTTTCTTTTAAAAATAATAATGGCAAAGTTTTTTTTCTCTTTCATTTCCTTTATATGTTGCATTCTAAAGCATAAATCATCCATCGTGCAGATCCGGCTCGAATTCCATAAAAAACGATAATGCTACCGTTCCACGTCCTGATATCCTTGAGAATCCAATTGACCACACTGACGAAGATAGTGGGGAAGATTGTGAAGTTCCTGAGGAATGGGCAAGACTCTTGAGACAAGAAGAGAAATCCATTCAGCCACATCAGGAAGACATAGAAATCATCAACCTCGGTACAGAAGAAGTAAAGAAAGAAGCCAAGATAGGTGCCGCTTTGCAAAGTGATGTAAATAAAAGGTTGATTGAGTTTCTCCAAGAGTAAGTTGATATCTTCGCCTAATCATACGAAGACATGCCTAGTTTAGACACTGATATCGTTATGCACAGGGTTCCACTCAAACCAGAATGTCCACCTGTAAAGCAGAAATCGCGAAGAACTCGACCTGATATGGCTTTGAAGATCAAGGAAGAGGTTGAAAAATAGTTGAATGCGGGTTTCCTATCTGTGTGTGAATATCCTACGTGGATTGCTAACATTGTGCCCGTTCCTAAGAAGGATGGGAAGGTGCGTATGTGTGTAGATTATCGAGATCTGAACAGGGCAAGCTCGAAGGATGATTTCCCTTTACCCCATATTGATGTGCTAGTCGACAATACTTCTCAATATTCGGTATTCTCATTCATGGACGGTTTTTCTGGCTATAATCAGATAAAGATGGCTCCAAAATATATTACCAAGACTACTTTCACCACTATGTGGGGTACGTATTGTTATAAGGTAATGCCTTTTGGTCTTAAGAATGCCGGTGCGATGTATCAACGAGCGATGGTGACCCTCTTCCATGACATGATCCATAAGGAGATTGAGGTGTACGTCGATGATATCAATCGCAAAATCTCAAACTGAGGAGGAACACTTGGTGTACCTTGAGAAATTGTTTGCTTGTCTGCGAAAATTCAAGTTGAGACTTAATCCAAACAAGTGCACTTTCAGAGTGCGATCTGGCAAACTACTTGGATTCATTGTAAGCCAACGAGGAATTGAGGTTGATCCTGATAAAGTAAGAGCAATACAAAATATGCCAGCGCCAAGGAATGAAAAGGAAGCCCGTGGGATCCTGGGGAGATTGAATTACATAGCCAAGGTCATTTCTCACCTCACTAACACTTGCGAACCCATCTTTAAGCTGCTGCGCCAAAATTAAGATATCCGTTGGGACGATCATTGTCGAAAGACCTTGTTCTTATTCGTTTTAGGTTTGCTGACGTTCCTTTCCTTTTAGATAGATATGTTAGTGGCGACCCTGTTGTTCATTTTTCGCGAGCCTGCGACAGTATAGTAGAGATTAGGTTCCATAATTTTGTACCCATGTTTGGAAAACACGTTGGCCTGGATTGGAAAAACTGCGAAGAAGACTTATGCCTTGTTGATGCCTCTAATAATTGGCAAGTTGCGAAGGGGGCTTATGCCCTGTTGGTACAACATGCATTTGCACAGTGTCAGTTGCATTGCATTTTCATAACGATGGTGTGATGATGAATTGGTTGTTTAATGAATGATAATGTGTCTTCGGTTGACTAATGATGCTAATGTGATATGAAGTGGTGAATTATGCTTAAGCTATATCTCCTATATTTATGGTCATGCATTTATTTATATTGTATGATATCCCACCCCTTCTGTTTGAATGTTACCCCTATGTTGGTAACGTGCAGGTAATCAAGAATGAAGGCTAAGCACCTGATAACACGTAATTATATCGTATATTAGGCTCGATTATAACACAAATTGTTTCATTATTTTATTATAATTATATTTTATTACGGTATTATGCTGGTATTTTCCTTTGTTTCAGGTATTATGTTTATGCAAGAAGCATTTGGCAAAATAAGAAGAAATCGTATTAAAAAGGCAAAAGAATCAAGTTGGAGGTACTGTAGTGAAGTGAGGTGCAAATAGAGGAATCCAAAGTGGAACGCGTGAGGCCTAGCCCACGTGAAGCTGAAGCCCCATGTCTCCAAGTGGAGACGGTCGTCTCACCCTCCACAAAACAAGGGACGCACGTCCCTATCATCCAAGCCACGTCTCCAAGTGGGAGACACCCGTCTCTAGGCCCACTACAAGGAGGAGACGTCATTCTCCTAGGCTCAAGGGTGAAAGAGAGCCACGTCAAGCACTTGAGACATCCGTCTCCACCTCTCCACTATTTTCTCCACTTCTTTCTCACGCAAGGCGCACGTCTCCAACACTTTCGAAGTCAAACTGTTCCTAAATTCTCGGGGAAGAAAGAGGAACCTGTGAAGAAGCAGTTACCATATTCTTCATTATAAAAAGAGGCTTCTACGAAGTGAAAAAGGGATGGACCATGTTTTAGTCCCAGCCACATTTTATCGTTCAGTATTATTATTTTCTTTTCATTCCAACAATTTTAGTTCCAGCTTTTGTTTCTATTTTCGTTCATCTTTTCTCACAACAATTTCTTCACCGGAAATTGTTGTGAATCTTTAACTGATCCAAACTTACGTTAGATTTAAGTTTTTTTATTTCCTTGATTTATTTTCGTCGAATAATTATCTGAAGAACGATCCAACCGACTTGTGGTGGAAGTTCAAGTACTCCAAGATTCAAGATTTTATTTCAGATTTATATTATTCAGGTTTCTTATTTACTGCTTTAATTATATTCCTTTGCATGATATATTGTATGCCAATTAATATGCCTAAAATTATGAAGCGAATCTATTTATGCATGTTTAACCATATTAATATGTCTGGCTAATTTATTTTGATATCGGTGTGTAAATTACTTTAACCGTAGGGATCTGAAACAAATTGGCTTAAATATGTTTTATTAAAAATCACTCATTTCTGGTTTAGTGTCTAATTTAATTTACTAAAGTTCTAAAATCAACAGAGCGGGAGTTTGAGATTTTAGAACCGATAAAGGTTAAGATCAACAGAGCGAGAGTTTGAGATCTTTAACTGGATAGTAGACATAGAACATTAGTTTTAAGGATGGAGAAAGCGTATTAAGACTAATTAGAATTTATTTATTTTCAAAAAGTGTTTTTAAACCCGACACGGGACAGCGAGAGCGTACATTAGGGAATACTAGCATGATCCGAGTCAACAGAGCGAGAGTTTGAGACTAGGAGATTTAAGTAGGTAACATCTTCATGAAGCGAACATTTTATTAAATATGATGTTTTCAAAAAGCGTTTCTAAATCTGGTGGGATGGCGAGAGCGTACATTATGAGTTAGGATCATAGTCTGAATCAATAGAGAGAGAGTTTGAGAGGAGGACTTTTAAATAACATAGTTAGTAAAGATTTTTGATTTAATTAGAATCTGGCCAATAGAACTTCGGATCACCTAAGTTAGACGAACTACATACTGATATCCGCTTATTATTATATTTCTTAGAATTAAGATTTTTAGTTTCCATTTATAAACAACCCAAATATCATTAGCCTTAGCTTTACATAGTAACTTTAGATAACGGTAGATCGATTTATAGTCCCTGTGGATTCGATATCTTTTAAAACTACATGACACGACTGTGCACTTGCAGTTATCCCGACTAATAGACACGTAAAGTCGCGATTAGTACCTTTGGTAGTTTGAGTTGGTGTCGTCGCTCTGATTCGTAACACTCGGGGGGATGAACGCTAATTGTTTTTCTATTTATCTTGTTGTTGGATTTTTAAATTTCTTATTGAAATAGTTTTACAGATTAATGCTAATTATGTTGAATTAAGATGTTACGATGCTTTTAAGTTGAATTATGTTGAATTCCGTTACTTAATTAAAGTTGATTTTTTGAAGACTAATTATGTTGTGTTCGATTCATCAGAGTTAATAGTGTTATGAATATGTTTTAATTACGACTAATTGTTGATGTTTATGAAGAAAATGTGACATCCCATATTTGCGATTAATAGTGTTATACTATGATTTTATTATTATTCGACGGGGTAAACTGGGGTGTTACATTAGTGGTAACAAAGCAGGTCGGTCCGTCCGGCAAAGTTGTGGAGTTAGTGTGGTATGACAGTTTAATAGTGTCGATGTGTTGTTCCATAGTACGTAACACTTGGGGGAATAAACGCCAATTGTTTTGTTGTTTATCTTGTTATTGGATTTTAAATTGCTTATTGAAGTATTTTTACAGCTTTATGTTGATTATGTTGGATTAATACGTTATGATGCTTTTGAGTTGAATTATGTTGAATTTCGTTGCTTAATTAAAGTTATTTTTTTAAGACTAATTATGTTGTGTTTGGTTCATCCGAGTTAATAGTGTTATGTATTTGTTTTAACTACAATTAATTGTTGATGTTTATGAAGAAAATGTGACATCCCATATTTGCGATTAATAGTGTTATACTCTAATTTTATTGTTATTCGACGGGGTAAATTGGGGTGTTACAGAACCCACAAAGACCAATATCAAACTATTGTAATCTATCGTCGCCTTGTAAAGCTAAGGCTAATGAATAATTGATTTAGGGGAAACTAAGAACTAAAACTGAAATAAAATAAAGATTAAGAGAAATATAAGAAAAGAGAGACCAAAATGTGTATTCCGCGTATCTTAGGGACTCTGTAACTCATTGGCTTATAATAAGGTTAAAAACATATTTAGTAGAAAATATTAGCTTAAAGACTAAGCCTCACACTCTCGTGGTTTTGAATAAAGTCACGTTCCTTAACCATGGGATTTTGCTCTTGCTCCCCCATTCTAATCGAGGAACGTGTTTTAAAAACTGAACAAGTTCTAATTAATCCTAAAGTGTTATCACTGTGTTTAGGATTAATGCCTAGTTTCTATTATCTGGTTCGACCCGCACGCTCTCGCAGTGCCGGCTCAAACCTTAGTTAACTTCCCACTCTCGTGGAAAAATCGTGTTAAATGACCTCTCACTCTCGTGACATAGCTATTTAAGTTAATTTTAAAAAAAAGACCGAAATTGAATTTTCAAACAAACATCAAGCCAACTTATTACCGAGTCCCGTCGGGAACGACGATCCTCACATACCAGACTCAAGAAAAATTAGCTAAACATGGTGTAACATGGTAAACTGACTTTTATCGAAAATGTCGCGGTAAGCAAGAGTCGCCACCGACTTTTATTTTATCCAAATTAAATAGAAAAGCTAAAAGAACAGGAAAAACCTTTTAAATAAAAACTGAGTTCGGGGGTAATTTATGCAAAGGGAAGGTGTAAGGCACCCTTTGCATCCATGGTTATCCATGGGCTCTTAATTGCTTTGCTCGTTTTTGAAAAGAAATGTAGAAGAAGTGAATATGGACTTTAGCTCGTAAATGAGCGTAGCCATTTTGAAGGTTTATGAGAAAGAATATGAAAATGTTTTTAGCCAGAGCAAGGCAATCAGGAGCAATTACCTTAATAATGTAGAAAATAGTTCTTTTAGCCTTTCAGGGTGAAAGGGTCTATCCATGCCATAAGAGGGCAGGAAGCCTTTCATTTGGAGGTTGAAGGGTCATCGCGTTATCATTCACCATAAGACTGACCCATGCCATGGAGAGGCAGGTAGTCTAAGGGAAGGATCAGAATAGCCTTTCGTAGGCAGCCAGAGGATACCTCAGCCATTCGTAGGCAACTTCCGAGGGTCGAGATCATGCATATCGAAGGCAACATCATTAGGGACCATGATCTTTAATCGAGGCAACATGGCTGAGGCATCCTCGTATTCGAGGGACTGGCTATTCTGCAAAGAAACACAAGGCAACAAGGCAACAGGCAACAGGCAACAGAGAGGTTACCCAAAAGTGTGCGTGTGTGCACCAATCACGTGATTATTTTCAGTTATGTTATCTTGTAAAATTACGTGACACTAATTCAATTAATAAGTTGCACTCCCTAGAATTACTAACCACGCAGTTTAATATAAATAGTAATAACGGGGAAGGGAAATTGTAAACAGCGGAGGAGAGGGGAAGTGAAACCAGCGGGATAAAATTAAAAGCAGAAAATATAATAGTTTAGAGTTTTAGGGTTACCAACACTCGTAGCTTTGGCAATTGACAAACCCTGAAGATTGGAAAAGAAAGAATAAACAAAAGAAAAATGGGTGAGTGCATTATCGATTCGGAGGCAAACAAAATTAACTTTAAAAAATACACAGATAAAGAAATTTAAAATAAATAAATAAATGAAATAAGCACTTAGCTTTGAATTTGATCTGGTATGGTTGGCAATCGGAGGAAACCTCAGGGTCAACCCTGAAAATGGCAAAGGCAGAAAATAGATGGGTGTATACACAGTTCAAGTAGATTTTAAAGGGTAAACCCTAAAAATTAAATTGGAAACTAAAATAAACCTAAAAATTAAATTGAATACTTAGCTTCGATTGGAAGGTCGATGGACAAAGGTTCGCCTCGAGCTTTAAGCATTGAACTTGATCATCAGAGGATTGGCAAAAGTATAAGTGTAGGAAGAATTCTATTGACGAGGGAGCTAAACCCTAATTAAATAGAAAATTAGGCAAACAAGTATTTAAATAAAAGAAGTTAGGACTTAGCTTTCGTAGAGTGTGAGGCGCGTAATCGGAAGGCGCTTGAAAAGACAATCCTGAAAAGACACAGAAAAAGAAACATTCTCAGTGTAGGGTTATTCCTCGTAAACCCTAATCAAGATTTGAATTGAATATGAATTTAATTAATTATCGGTCTCGCGACCTAATTAATTAAATCAGGATAAGAAAATAAAATCGGATGTAAAAATAATTTTTATGAATTTTTGGGATTTAAATAAAATGAATATGAATTTTTAAAGAACTTTGATAATTAAACCAAATTAAATAACCATTTTATAAAATATATGTATATTAAATATTATAAAAAATAAATAAGTATTAATGTATTTATAAAATTTTTATCTAATTTATATATACGAAAACAATTTTTACTTGAAAGAAAATAATATATATACATATATTTAAAATAAAGTAAAAGAGGCTATATAATTAAAAATAAAAAAATTGCAAAATACTTAACTTTTAATTCGGTGTGGTGCCCGCCTGTGGACTATGATGGACCTGCGTATTGGTACGCGTTGGATTGATGGGACCGATGATCGGACGGATGAGCGATGAGAGAGCACGCTATGGGTGTGCAACCTGATGCACGTGATCAGAACGTCCTCCATCAAGGAAACGCGCCACTTTTCCTTTGAATCGGACCAATGAGGTTTTGAAACCTCATCATCTCTTTCAACCAAAACCTGCAAATATTCTTTTGCAGCGCTCATGGAACATTAGCTGTAGAAAGTTCCATCTTTTACACCTGTAGAAAATAGCGAACAACACAAAACGGAACAAAAATATGGCGCACATACACCATTGTGATCGTCCAGTCTCCACGATCTCAACCATGGCCATCTTGAACCCTAATTTTACGTGTGTAAAGAA
The DNA here is from genome assembly GCF_029867415.1 of Vicia villosa. Taxonomy (NCBI): domain Eukaryota; kingdom Viridiplantae; phylum Streptophyta; class Magnoliopsida; order Fabales; family Fabaceae; genus Vicia; species Vicia villosa. The sequence continues at coordinate 672,832 of NW_026705208.1, read as the reverse complement.
GCCCTAATTCGAAGCTTGAAAACTCGTTAATGGTGATTCATGATACGTATACACAAACAAGCAATTAAGCATCCAGAAACATTCCATACATTAAAACAAACAATATTATGCTATTTAAACATGTTTATGCATCATAAAATAGGGCAATTGAAGAGTTTTAGGGTTATGCAAACCGTGACTTATTGGAGGTGGTTCACGAAGCTTCGAGGCCTGCCAATGATTGGAAGATGATCAGGAACACTCTGAGAACGCGTTAGCCTCTTGAAACCTCTTTGAATTGATCCAAACCTCCAATAACAATTTTGATTTTCTTTGACTTTGTGAGCTCGGGTTAGGGCTTCAAGGCTGCCAAAAAAAACCCCCTCAAGGGTTTGGTTATCTCATACATTTATAGGAGAATGTGCTAGGTTAACAAAATTGTAAAGAATCTTCTTGAATCATGTTTTGCGAAGTTGGAAAATTTGATTGAAAATTTGATTTTGAACCCTTCTATTTTTGCACAATATTGATTCAATTTGTTCAAATATTATTTGATTCATTAAGAGATTATATTTGATTGATTCCTTTAAAATCAAAACAAATATATATATTTCATATTTATTTTACTTATTTTATATAATTTATTTATGATTTAAAGTGATAAAAACCATAAAATAATTAAATAAAATAATAAAAATGATATGACTCTTGCTTTGGGCGTGCATGGGCTTAGACTAATGATAGGATAAAAAGAATGCAAGCCCATTTGGAAATATTTGGAGTTTTGGGCTTTTCCTCTTGATGCATGCCTTTGAAAATAGGTGAACTTGTGCACCTTGCCATTTCCTCATATTTCACCATTTTTCCAAGTTCTTGGGCTTTTTTGGAAACCTTAAAGAGTCCTCTAACCAGTGTCTTTGGTCTCATATCAAAATGATTTTCCGTGCTCCTTGTGTGTCCTTTTGAAAAAAGTGACTTTTTGTTGACTTTTGAAAAGGACCTATAATGTTTTGGTCCATACCTCTTAAATGAAGAATTTTTAGACTTGGCATGTGAGAGACAAATTTGTAGAGAATTCAATTTCCTTCAAAATGAGCTTTGGATGGAAAATTTCTGATGTTATGTGAGAGTTATGGCTGGTCAAAGTTTAGTTGACTTTCTCCTATACAAACCCTAATTTAGAAACTTTTTGAATTGTTGATTTTTTATCTTTCCTTGATGAACCATGATCAATTCTTGATCAAATGGTGAATGATACTTCACTATGAGGATCTTGCCAAAAAATCAGGAGTTTTGACTTTACTTTGACCATAGTGGACTTTTAGGTTAACCTAGTCGACTGTTGACTTTTTGAACAATTGAGTGACCAATCTTTTGAGATGAGATTTGATATTTGTCATAGGGATAGTGTGAGATATATTGAGCCATATGAGATGCCTTGGAGCCATTGATTCACTGATTTCCCTTTGGATAAACCAAACCCTAATTCTCTGATCTTTGCTTAGGAGAGTGTGTCTTGAAGCTTTGTGTTTTGCTTTGAATTTGAATAGGAGAAAATGTATGGGCAAATTTTGGGGTATGACAGCTGCCCCTGTTCAATTATCTTAAACCTGAAGATGTAGAGTGGTTTGTATGCCAGTCGGTATCTGAAGGTGGAAGATGATTGAACACTAGAATACCAAGAAATTTGCCCTAGCTGAAATAGGGACTTTTGTCGGAGATGGGCTTGAAGATGCCATCCAGGTGTTTCGAGAAGATGTATGATGGAGATGGGCTTGAAGATGCCATCCGACTTGATATACTTGAGAGTCAGAATGTGTCGTACGTTAGACTGTTTCTGAGCCTTAGACTTAGGTTGAGTCGTACGTTAGACTGGGTCTAGTTTGCATCGGCAGATGTCTAGAAAACCGTGTGTTAGGCTGAAAGATATGTCGTATGTCAGATCAGATCCAATTTGCATCCTCAGATGTCTGGAAAACCGTGCGTTAAGTTGATGGATGAGTCGTGCGTTAGACTAATCCAAATTGCATCCTCAGATGTCTGGAAAACCGTGCGTCAGGTTGATGGATGAGTCGTGCGTTAGACTAATCCAAATTGCATCCTCAGATGTTTGGAAAACCGTGCGTCAGGTTGATGGATGAGTCGTGCGTTAGACTAATCCAAATTGCATCCTCAGATGTCTGGAAAACCGTGCGTCAGGTTGATGGATGAGTCGTGCGTTAGACTAATCCAAATTGCATCCTCAGATGTCTGGAAAACCGTGCGTCAGGTTGATGGATGAGTCGTGCGTTAGACTAATCCAAATTGCATCCTCAGATGTCTGGAAAACCGTGCGTTAGGCTGAATTATTTTGTATTTGAGGAAAAGATGCCATCCAGGTGTCGAGACTGAAGTGTTTGAGAAGTAATTGTTTGAATGTTGATCGTATAGTAGATGAATTAGATTTTTGGAGAGTTGGTCGTGTCAGCACTGTTCGTAGTAACTGAATTAGACTTTGGAAGATGATCGTGTCTACACCGTTCGTGATGATAGAATTAGATCTTTTTGTCGTGTCAGTACCGTTCGTAATAACTGAATTAGACTTAGGAAATAGTTGATCGTGTCCACACCGTTCGTGATGATGGAATTAAATCTCTGAGAGTTGATCGTGTCAGTACCGTTCGTAGTAACCGAATTAGATCTTGGAGAGATAATCGTGTCTACCTCGTTTGTGATGATAGAATTAGATTCTCTTGTCGTGTCAGCACTGTTCGTAGTAACTGAATTAGACTGGGAAGGTCAGTGATCGTGTCTACACCGTTCGTGATGATAGAATTAAATCTCTGAGAGTTGATCGTGTCAGTACCGTTCGTAGTAACCGAATTAGATCTTTTGTCGTGTCAGTACCGTTCGTAGTAGCTGAATTAGACTTAGTTGGTCATTGATCGTGTCTACACCGTTCGTGGTGATAGAATTAGATCTCTGAGTGTTGACTGTGTCAGTACCGTTCGTGGTAACTGAATTAGATCTTTGAAAATGACCGTGTCATTACCGTTCGTGGTAAATGGATTAGATCTTTGAGCGTTGACCATGTCAGTACTATTCGTAATAGCTGAATTAGATCTTGGAAAGTTGGAGATTTCGTTGTGCTTGTATCCTGCACTAGGTATAGTTATGCAATGTCATGATGCATGTATTATGTAATGAGTCTCTCAAAATAAATGAGAAACTTTGTATGTTATGGATGAATTTGGTAATGTATGAATATGTTTATGACATATGATATGTGAATATGATTTATGTTGTCTTGATTGAGAAAATAAATCTCTATGCCTTTGTGATTTTGATGTCTGATCTTGTTTTGAAGATGCTCAGCAGGGAATTTATGATTCTTGCTTGGGGATGATTAATAACTTGATGGACCCTGATTGGGGATGAGAGATATTAACAAACCATGCTTGGAGCAGAGAAGAAGGTCGGGGAACCGGTAGTGTTGAAGATATAAACTCTGTTGGGGAGCCATGTCTTGGTCGGGAGCGTTTGAAGATATCTTCTTAATGATTACTCTGTGGGGATATGATCTTGTGAACCCGGCTCTGTGGGGAGACATGGGTGAAAGTTGCCCCCAGTATTATAGTAACTACCATTCCTGGATTTGATTAGGACACACCACTAAGTATTGATCAAGATATCAAACTGGACTTTCATAGATTTGCCCCTGCTAGTAGGAACTTGAAGAGATTCACCCCACGAGGACTTTATGAAGTGTATATTATAGGCGACATGCCCCTAGTAATCGTAAACTTAGGATGATGCCCCTGACTGTTTGGCTTTTGAGAGATTCTTGGAACCTTGACTTGATTGCCCCAGATTGATTGGGCAAAACATGTCATGCCCCTTGTATACGTAGGAGACATTGCTTCTCGGAGTAATCTTGTCTGTCGGGATAACTTTGAGTCATTAGCCATACCCTGTGCAAATTCTTTCTGTTGCTAACATTTGAAATTATGTAGCAGAATTTGTTTAATAATGAATTCATGAGATGCAATGCATACGTTCGTCTTGAGTTTTCGAAAAACATTAAAACAGAAGATGTAAAAGCGTGATATTTGTAAAAACATGATGTTTGTAAAAAATGAAATACCAACTCAGCATTTGTGGTAAACCTTAAGGAGTCGGGATACCTTTGTTGTGACAGTATACTTTCGAACTAACCATGTTTCAGTTAGGACTTTCAACGGTTGTAGCGTGGCTTGGTTCACGGTTTAAGAAACAACGGATAAAGGCTCAAAATTTGATTGTACCCACCCCTCTTCGTGATGATCTTCAGTCCTAAGTTCAATTAATTCAACTTATGCATTCAGGTTTCGAGAGACTTTTGGATTTGCACCATTGATAATGATGATGGTTCACAAACAAAGAGAACTTTTTGAGATGGCAGTCACTTCTTCCTTTTGGTAGTCACTACATTGTGTTATTCAAGAATTTATTGACTTCTGTTTTCATCTTTTTGATATCCCTAACCTTTGCCTGAACTGTTTATTTCTGAGATTACAGTCAGCGGGATGCCTTGATTTTGCCTAAGTCGTCCTTTGATTTTTGACTTAGCAGGCTTTTCTTTGTATATATGTTTTTTCATTTTTTTTCTTTTGAAATATATTGACTGCCTCGCTTAATGGTTGATGAACCATCATTGGCTTTTGACTGACATCTCCAACACTTCTTTGATGTGTGCGGATGAACGCTTGTGGTTGAAACCTTTGTTGAAAGGTGTACCGAGTGATTCTCTTAAAATAGAATGCATAGCCAAATTGACTGAGAACTACCCTGCCCCAGGTTATGATCAAGGGTTTTAATCAGTACAAGAAAGAAACTTCTACTTCTTAGGCTCAACGGGGTTGACGAGGGATTAGCATCCTTATATCTCCACTGTTTAGGAATTGAAACAATGCTTGTACATCGTCAGCATAGTCCGCTCAAAAGCATATTGTATGGGGTTACGGTATCGTTTTCGTCACCCTCCCTTAAAAGGTTTACAGCTTAGCAGAAATTGAGTATCACAAAACATATGCAAAGTAAAGACATAATTAAAAATGAGTGGTAACGAAATAGTTTACTCAAGACAAACATATGCAATGCACTAATGATTATTATTAAGTCAGATAATGTCTATCATAAGTCGAATGTTTAAACAAACAGGAAAAGAAATTGCGAACGAAAGTAAATCTAATGATCTAAAAAGTTCATCCTTCTAAACATTAATCAATCTTGTCGTGACTAGGAATGGGAGCGGTGATCACCACAAGAGTCTTGGGATGATTGAATTCAATTTCACCAGCATCGATCATGTCTTGAATCTTGTTCTTCAATGGCCAACAATCATTCGTATCATGTCCAGGGCTATTGGAATGGTATGCGCACCTCGCCTTGGGCTTATAGCTAGGAGCGGAAGTGTTGGGCTTTACAGGCGGATCCCTCACGGTAATCAAGTTTGCTTTCAACAAATGTTGTAATGCCTGAGCCAGTGACATGTTGATCTTCGTGAATTGACGCTTAGGTGCATCTGGCTTGCGTCTTTGTTGTTGTGGAAATGCCCCAGCGGATAGGTTGTGTTCATTACGACCTTTCGGGTTGTGCACAATTTTAGCCATAGGAGGTTTCTCAGGTGAATTGAAACCAATGATCTTTTCATCGATTAAGTCTTGAATCTTGTGCTTCAGTTGCCAACAATCCTCTGTATCATGACCAGGACTATTCGAATGATAAGCACATCTCGCATGGTACTTGTACCCAGGAGTGGGATTGGTAGGAAATGAATATGGAGGCAATAGAGTTATCAAGTTCTGATTGAGCAGTTGTTGCAGAACTTGAGACAGCGACATGGGTAACAGAGAAAATGATCGCTTAGGCTTGGATCTCTGATTATCTTGACCACCTTGATGCTTACGTTGACTCTTCTCTTTCTCGATCAGAAGTGCCTTCAATTCTTCTTGCCCCTTGGCCAAGTGAAAGATTATTTTCCGGAACTGGTTATTCTGAGCCTGAAGATTTTTGACAGATTGTTCGAGATCCATGATGCTAAAATAAACAGCGGAAAGATGAGGCCTTTGATTTTATGAAACCTGTGATGCGATGTTTATGAATGATATGATTATGCATATGCAATATTTTCAAGGGATTAAAGAACCTTTAACACATATCAAAAGGAGATAAAATAAAAATATTATTAATTTAAAGAAAAGAACTTATGGTCTTATAGCTTTTATAGCTACATCAAAGCGTTTTGAAACTAAATAACATAAAAAGAAATAAAGGAAATCAGTCCCCAAGTCGGCGCTTTCTCTTCAAACTTCGAATTTCTTCCTTATGAGCTTTAATCATCTCATTTCTCTCTTGGACAAGTCTATCAATCTCTTGCTCCCATGATTGTATCTGATCGGGAGAGATGAAGTCTTCAATCTTCCACTTGCGGGAAAAGTAATCAAGCATGCTATCACGCTCTTTGGCATTGGCCGCCATTATTGCTTTTTCTTCTTCCACTTTATGTAAGCGTTTTTCCAAATCAGCTTTTTCTTGTCTTAGGCAAGCGATGGTGGCAGCAAGGTCTTCGTTAGGAGCGGGCACATAGGGTTCTACTTCCACATGAACGACGGGAGAAGTAACTCTTGGAACTATAGGAGTATCAGATGGATATGGTATGCCATACTCAACCACTCGATCATAAACCCATTTAAAATAAAGATTTGATGGGATGTGATTCCTCATTCCTAATTCTCTTACTCCTATTTTCTTCACCTTGGTCCAAGCTTTGATGAACAACTTATTTTTTCCAGTAGGGTCTGAATCATAATCAAAATTTTCTGCACTAAGATATATAGAACGAGGCTTGTCTTTTAGAGCGAAACCAAATTGATGTCGAGCCAGAATAGGATTATAAGTTATTCCCCCTCGAGTACCAAGAAGAGGTACATTCGGGAAATCTCCACAACTATCAAACAAATGAGATCCTTCAAACCCCTTTTGACTCCAAATAACGTCGTCGTAGGAAAGCCTGATGATTCTTTGAGCCCAAGTCAAACCCTCTTCATTCTTTATTGTAGAACGGGATAAGTGCGAAATAAACCACTTATGCAATAATGGTGCGCATCCGAGAATACAACCTTTGCCTTTAGATGATCGATGATTGATGGAATGCAGCAAGTCACCCAATAAAGTAGGAACCGGATTGTTACTAATGAAGATCTTGAGAGCAATTACATCCACAATTTTATCATAACGAGGGAACAACACTTGTCCATAGATTAGGCAAGCGAGGACTTTTTCAAGAGCATCCATACTTGTAGCATTGATCAAAATGTCAGCTTGATTATATAAGAAGTCAATCGGTAAACCAGTATATTCTCCTTTATTCACCCAAACCTTCTTGATTTCTGATCGAGGCAAATGCAATGCAGCAACAACATCTTCTAACTTAGGAGTCTCTTCTTCACCGGTGTAGGGCATCTGATCGAGTACTGGTAATCCTAAAATGGAGGAGAATTCTTCCAATGTAGGAACCAACTGAAAGTCCCTATAAGTGAAGCAATGCAGTAGAGGATCATAAAACTGGATCATGGTGTTGAGGAGCGCTTCATCCACTTTGGTTCGTACCAAGCTGATTAACTTGTTAAGAGACTCGGAAAGCACGAGGGAACCAGAAACATTGTCACAAAGCATCTTCAAAGGTGTAGGCACTCCCTTGAAGCTAAGGCAAAAAGGCTTACGAACTTTAATTCCCATGACCTACAAAACAAATTATGGTTAACAATCCTTTAATCCCTTGAAAGGGGTTAGTCATGCTATGTATGGATGATGCATGTATGCATGATGCACATACACAAGTAAGTCACACAAATCACACAATTTTTGGCTTAAGGCTTGCATGGAGTCTGATTAGGTGTCCTTCCCAAGGGCACTTCTATGGATAAGGAGATTTCAGCAACGGGTTCTACCAAGTGACTCAGAATTGTCAGCCCCCTCTAAAGCACCCTCGAACATGGTACATGCATACCACGCAATGATACTTTAGGAAGAAACCTATCTGAGCTGTAGTATCGGGTAGCGACCATAACTTGGCGTGCACCAAGAATAGCCCTCCCACTACGTTCCTAAAAGTCAAGATGGATTAAAGGTGACTAAAGGTCCTTGAGCTCCGACGCACCCAAAGATACATGCATAAACCTCTCTCATGCAAAAGAGGTACACAATAACCAGTGGAGGCCTAACTCAAGCGCGAACTTCATTTTGACCAACCCCAAGCATGCACAAGGGGGGTCTCCATGACTATGCCGCTCCTAATCTTAGGTGTTCTTGAATCCGGGAATAGGATTCGTCCTTCATTTTTCCCAAAACAGCCCTGAAAAAAATAAAACAAGCAAAACAAACAATAGAAAACATTTAAGTGATTCCTAAACTTTTAAGGTAACCCCTCTTTTAATCGAAAAATCCTCAGCAGAGTCGCCAGTTCTGTAACACGGTGAACTGACTTTTATCGAAAATGTCGCGGTAAGCAAGAGTCGCCACCGACTTTTATTTTATCCAAATTAAATAGAAAGGCTAAAAGAACAGGAAAAACCTTTTAAATAAAAACTTAGTTCGGGGGGTAATTTATGCAAAGGGAAGGTGTAAGGCACCCTTTGCATCCATGGTTATCCATGGGCTCTTAATTTCTTTGCTCGTTTTTGAAAAGAAATGTAGAATAAGTGAATATGGACTTTAGCTCGTAAATGAGCGTAGCCATTTTGAAGGTTTATGAGAAAGAATATGAAACTGTTTTTAGCCAGAGCAAGGCAATCAGGAGCAATTACCTTAATAATGTAGAAAATAATTCTTTTAGCCTTTCAGGGTGAAAGGGTCTATCCATGCCATAAGAGGGCAGGAAGCCTTTCATTTGGAGGTTGAAGGGCCATCGCGTTATCATTCGCCATAAGACTGACCCATGCCATGGAGAGGCAGGTAGTCTAAGGGAAGGATCATAATAGCCTTTCGTAGGCAGCCAGAGGATACCTCAGCCTTTCGTAGGCAACTTCCGAGGGTCGAGATCATGCATATCGAAGGCAGCATCATTAGGGACCATGATCTTTAATCGAGGCAACATGGCTGAGGCATCCTCGTATCCGAGGGACTGGCTATTCTGCAAAGAAACACAAGGCAACAAGGCAACAGGCAACAGAGAGGTTACCCAAAAGTGTGCGTGTGTGCACCAATCACGTGATTATTTTCAGTTATGTTATCTTGTAAAATTACGTGATGCTAATTCAATTAATAAGTTGCACTCCCTAGAATTACTAACCATGCAGTTTAATATAAACAGTAATAACGGGGAAGGGAAATTGTAACCAGCGGAGGAGAGGGGAATTGAAACCAGCGGGATAAAATTAAAAGCAGAAAATATAATAGTTTAGGGTTTTAGGGTTACCGATACTCGTAGCTTTGGCAATTGACAAACCCTGAAGATTGGAAAAGAAAGAATAAACAAAAGAAAAATGGGTGAGTGCATTATCGATTCGGAGGCAAACGAAATTAACTTTAAAAAATACACAGATAAAGAAATTAAAATAAATAAATAAATGAAATAAGCACTTAGCTTTGAATTTGATCTGGTATGGTTGGCAATCGGAGGAAACCTCAGGGTCAACCCTGAAAATGGCAAAGGCAGAAAATAGATGGGTGTATACACAGTTCAAGTAGATTTTAAAGGGTAAACCCTAAAAATTAAATTGGAAACTAAAATAAACCTAAAAATTAAATTGAATACTTAGCTTCGATTGGAAGGTCGATGGACAAAGGTTCGCCTCGAGCTTTAAGCATTGAACCTGATCATCAGAGGATTGGCAAAAGTATAAGTGTAGGAAGAATTCTATTGACGAGGGCGCTAAACCCTAATTAAATAGAAAATTAGGCAAACAAATATTTAAATAAAAGAAGTTAGGACTTAGCTTTCGTAGAGTGTGAGGCGCGCAATCGGGAGGCGCTTGAAAAGACAATCCTGAAAAGACACAGAAAAAGAAACATTCTTAGTGTAGGGTTATTCCTCGTAAACCCTAATCAAGATTTGAATTGAATATGAATTTAATTAATTATCGGTCTCGCGACCTAATTAATTAAATCAGGATAAGAAAATAAAATCGGATGTAAAAATAATTTTTATGAATTTTTTGGGATTTAAATAAAATGAATATGAATTTTTAAAGAACTTTGATAATTAAACCAAAATAAATAACCATTTTATAAAATATATGTATATTAAATATTATAAAAAATAAATAAGTATTAATGTATTTATAAAATTTTTATCTAATTTATATATACGAAAACAATTTTTACTTGAAAGAAAATAATATATATACATATATTTAAAATAAAAGTAAAAGAGGCTATATAATTAAAAATAAAAAAAATTGCAAAATACTTAACTTTTAATTCGGTGTGGTGCCCGCCTGTGGACTATGATGGACCTGCGTATTGGTACGCGTTGGATTGATGGGACTGATGATCGGACGGATGAGCGATGAGAGAGCACGCTATGGGTGTGCAACCTGATGCACGTGATCAAAACGTCCTCCATCAAGGAAACGCGCCAGTTTTCCTTTGAATCGGACCAATGAGGTTTCGACACCTCATCATCTCTTTCAACCAAAACCTGCAAATATTCTTTTGCAGCGCTCATGGAACATTAGCTGTAGAAAGTTCCATCTTTTACACCTGTAGAAAATAGCGAACAGCACAAAACGGAACAAAAATATGGCGCACATACACCATTGTGATCGTTCAGTCTCCACGATCTCAACCATGGCCATCTTGAACCCTAATTTTACGTGTGTAAAGAAGCCCTAATTCGAAGCTTGAAAACTCGTTAATGGTGATTCATGATACGTATACACAAACAAGCAATTAAGCATCCAAAAACATTCCATACATTAAAACAAACAATATTATGTTATTTAAACATGTTTATGCATCATAAAATAGGGCAATCGAAGAGTTTTAGGGTTATGCAAACCGTGACTTATTGGAGGTGGTTCACGAAGCTTCGAGGCCTGCCAATGATTGGAAGATGATCAGGAACACTCTGAGAACGCGTTAGCCTCTTGAAACCTCTTTGAATTGATCCAAACCTCCAAGAACAATTTTGATTTTCTTTGACTTTGTGAGCTCGGGTTAGGGCTTCAAGGCTGCCAAAAAAAACCCCCTCAAGGGTTTGGTTATCTCATACATTTATAGGAGAATGTGCTAGGTTAACAAAATTGTAAAGAATCTTCTTGAATCATGTTTTGCCAAGTTTGAAAATTTGATTGAAAATTTGATTTTGAACCCTTCTATTTTTGCACAATATTGATTCAATTTGTTCAAATATTATTTGATTCATTAAGAGATTATATTTGATTGATTCCTTTAAAATCAAAACAAATATATATATTTCATATTTATTTTACTTATTTTATATAATTTATTTATGATTTAAAGTGATAAAAACCATAAAGTAATTAAATAAAATAATAAAAATGATATGACTCTTGCTTTGGGCGTGCATGGGCTTAGACTAATGATAGGATAAAAAGAATACAAGCCCATTTGGAAATATTTGGAGTTTTGGGCTTTTCCTCTTCATGCATGCCTTTGAAAATAGGTGAACTTGTGCACCTTGCCATTTCCTCATATTTCACCATTTTTCCAAGTTCTTGGACTTTTTTGGAAGGGTAGAGATCCTCTCCATTTCTTTAAAGAAATGGAAGATTCCATTAATATTGTTTTGAGTATATAAAATTAAATAAATGTGAAATAAATGTCACATGTCATGAAAATACGTGTTATTTATATACAAAACTATAATAATGGAGAAAATGGAGAGAGAGAAAAATGGAGAGGATCCTGACCCTTTTTGGAAACCTTAAAGAGTCCTCTAACCAGTGTCTTCGGTCTCATATCAAAATGATTTTCCGTGCTCCTTGTGTGTCCTTTTGAAAAAAGTGACTTTTTGTTGACTTTTGAAAAGGACCTATAATGTTTTGGTCCATACCTCTTAAATGAAGCATTTTTAGACTTGGCATGTGAGAGAAAAATTTGTAGAGAATTCAATTTCCTTCAAAATGAGCTTTGGATGGAAAATTTCTGATGTTCCATGTGAGAGTTATGGCTGGTCAAAGTTCAGTTGACTTTCTCCTATACAAACCCTAATTTAGAAACTTTTTGAATTGTTGATTTTTGATCTTTCCTTGATGAACCATGATCAATTCTTGATCAAATGGTGAATGATACTTCACTATGAGGATATTCCCAAAAAATCAGGAGTTTTGACTTTACTTTGACCACAATTGACTTTTAGGTTAACCTAGTCGACTGTTGACTTTTTGAACAATTGAGTGACCAATCTTTTGAGATGAGATTTGATATTTGTCATAGGGATAGTGTGAGATATATTGAGCCATATGAGATGCCTTGGAGCCATTGAGTCACTGATTTCCCTTTGGATAAACCAAACCCTAATTCTCTGATCTTTGCTTAGGAGAGTGTGTCTTGAAGCTTTGTGTTTTGCTTTGAATTTGAATAGGAGAAAATGTATGGGCAAATTTTGGGGTATGACACATGGTATTAAGTGTAAACAAACTAAACATAAAGATCACAGTTAAGAAAAGCGTGACAATTAAATTTAAACAAACGAAACAATAGAAATGAGAAATGAGATAAAAAAGAAACCTATAAAAGCATAAATAAATGAAACTTGAATCACATTTCTCGTTCTTTTTACAGATGGAAACTTTGTGTTAGAAAGTACCTGAAATGAAATAGAACTACCGGCATAACAAAACATAAATAAACAAAAAACAGTACTAAAATGCATGCAAGTCGATTCAAATAAATGATATAATTTCGCGTTATCAGCACTTACAACAGATGTCAAGTGTAATACCCCGAAATTTTAGGTTAATTACTTAATTAGTTATTTAACTAATTTAGCGTGAATATGTGAGTCCTTATGAAGTATTTGGTGTTTTGGTGATGATATGTGATGTTTTGGTGATTTATGCGATGTTCATGTGTGTTATGAGGGTTATCGAGAAGTAGGAGTATTTCAAAATAATTAACAATAATTTAGAAGGAATTATTTAGAGTTGTTAGAACAAGATTTGTTCTGATCAATATTCTTGTTTTGACGATAACAATATATATGAATTTTGTATATGACAATGTGGTACTCTAATCCTTTGCATTTTCCATTTTAGGAAATATATAAAGAGTATGCACAATTCAGCGCTAAGAAGCACTGACTCAGAAGGTTCAGGATGGCTGCATCAGAACATGCTCTAGCAAGACATCAGAAGATGGTCAAGCAGAATCAGAATATGAACTATGAAGCATCAGAAGAACATGAAGTCAGAAGCAGAAGCACTGATGTTCTGAACGGTATCACGCTCAAGCACTTCAAGGTCAGAAGACAAGAAGATGCTCTGCTCCAAGCTGTTGACTCTGATTATTCAAACGTTGTATTCACAAATCTGAGTTCAGAAGCAAGTACAAGATGACAGACTATTAAGTCTAATCTCTGACTGACAAAAGGAACGTTAGAAGCTACAAAAGGCAAAGTCAGTAAAAGCAGCAAAAGCATGGCTCGAGGTAGTTCACAAAAGTGTGAAACATTAAATGCAAAGCAGTACTATTCACGCAATGCATTAAATGCAACCCAACGGTCATCTTCTCAAACGCCTATAAATATGGAAGTTCTGATCAGAAGCTAAACAACTAACTCTTGCAAAATACTGAAATGCTGTCAAATTCAAAGCTTACGAACTTCATCTTCGACCTCACAAACTCTTGTAATATTTAGTGAGTGTTAAGCTTAGAACTTAAGAGAAATATCACTGTTGTGATTATAGCTTGATAAGAAGAAATTCATACTCTTGTAAACATTATTTTACATTGATTGTGAAAGGATCCTAGAGTGATCAATTAGATCAGTAGACACTAGAAGACTTAGAGGTTATCTAAGTGGTGATTTCCTAGAGTGATAAAGTTGTGATCAGTATACTCTAGAAGACTTAGAGGTTATCTAAGTGGAAAACCATTGTAATCAGATTGATTAGTGGATTAAATCCTCAGTTGAGGTAAATCACTATAAGGGGGTGGACTGGAGTAGTTTCGTTAACAACGAACCAGGATAAAAATAATTGTGTTCATTGTTTTTATCTTACAAGTTTTTAAAGTCACACTTATTCAACCCCCCCACCTTTCTAAGTGTTTTCTATCCTTCAAGAGTTAATAATATTATTAGAATTACTTTAATAATTTAAAATAGAGCAAGTGAGGGCAAAGTGGAAAAAGTATAATTAGGGGTCCAAGGATTAAACTAGGAAGAAGGCTTTATTTGGTCATTCTGTGAAATCGTAAGAATTGGGAGAACAATGTGAAGAGGAGCTAGGGCATAGAAAGGAAAAAAGGTAAAGTTTGAGTTGACACGAAGAGGATTGAATAGAAAACTACAATCTAAGGTAAGGGGAGTTTATCTTGATTATTATGATTAGTCTAAGTGTTAGATAATTGTGGGTTTGGCTTTGGGGTTTTTGGGTTATAATGAATATATGATGAATGTGATGGATATTGATGAACTAGAAGTATTGATTTGCAATAGATTGATGTCCATAACGTATAATACGTTAGGTTGTGGTTATATGATGAAATGTTGAGCTTAGATGTTGATTTAGGACCTGTAATGTGTAGAAATCGCAACATATAGGATCTGAGTTATGTAGGAAATTGCAACAGGAAAACTCTGTTCGCGCATATTTGTCGGGAAAATCGACCCAGTCGCCTGGCGAATAGACTCGCCCAGGATGTGTCGGGCGAATGAGTAGGCGAGTGGAGGCAGAGGCTACTGACATGGTTCGCCCATGTGTTGGCCGAGAGAGCCTCAGGCCAATGCGAGTTCGTCGGGACAAAGAAGGACTCGCCAGGTGAGAAGCTTCAAGAGAATTGGATGTTAGTTACTGACTTGGTTCGCCGGGCGAATGGTTTATGAACCAGAGTTTTTGTAAAGGCCGTAACTTGAGTTTCTGGACTCCGTTTGATGCGTCGTTCGAAGCATAGAGAAGCTAATAAATTAAGCTATACCCTGGTGGAATAAAACGAGTTGTAGGATATAGTTTCCTAGTTCTTTCCGTATGATGAGATGAGGATGCCTTGTGATAAAATGATAGTAATTATGTTATCTATTATGAAATTGAATCAACTGTGTCTTGTCGTTACTTGACTTGTGTTTTATGATGTTTTGATGATATGTGTATTTATGAAACATGTGATGAGGTATGATTAATACGATGAATGATGCTGCGTCTTGACTAGCCGTGGTAATATTTTATGTTTTGTTGCGCATCATGCAATAATATGATGAAATAACCTTCATTTAAAAAAAACAGGGGTTATTTCGGATATACGTATCCGAAATCCCCTATTTTCGTGAAAATTTGTGAATTCGAAGGTTTATATCTGAGACATGCCTTGTTGGCAAGATAAGAATTCTTGAGTCCAAAATGCTCCAAATCTTCTATAAATAAGGTCTCCAAACCAATTATTTAATATCACACACCAACAACAGAGATGAGGCAAACATATCCTCACCTTGCTTTTGTCTACTTCAGTGGTGAGATGTCGTCACGTCAATTTAGATTTTTTGAGGAAACGCCTCTCGTCGAGCTGATTACCATGTTGAATTCCCTGTAATATCTATAAAATCAAAAGGTGGTCAAGCTCGAGTATCGTTTACCCTTACTTGACAATGAAAGAAAGGTAAAGTTCACACAATTTGCACTGAAGATGAATAACGATTTGAAGGTTATGTGGAGTACTTTTCACTGACACTCTATTCAAAGGGTCCGATTGAAGTCGAGGTGAGGCTTCAACCATCAAGAGAAGATGTTATCAAAATGTTGCAACATCTCCCGCTACCAATTTATAATTAAATGTAATGTTTAATTTCTGTTCCACTATCTATGTAATTTTGACTATATATGTTAAGTTGTTTTGAATTTAAGGTTTTTGCTTGTGTTTGTGAGTGAATATTTACTTCAGATATGTGTGTTCGAAAGCTACAATTTGATTGTTTTAGATATGCATCTCCAAACCTATGCAATATAAAATTAAAATGTGATGAGTTCGGAAATGCATATCAGAATTAAAGAGATATTTAAAGAATTCTGCCAAAAAACCTTAAATTTCCTTAGACGTAGCCGTAGGACGACTCCAAAAGGAAGAAACCATCCGTAGGGGAATCTACCACACTTCTAACCTTAGTTAGACTTCAAAGAGAGCCACAGCCGTAGGGTGACTCTAGATCTCAAAATGCATGCCAATAATCATTGGACTTTATTGAGGAGGACTAGTAATGACTAGACTCTATGGGGATGTTAATAACACTGAATTCCAAGGTGATGCCAATAACATTGGGCTTGAAGGCGATGCCAATAACCATTGGGCTTGACTGAAAGAAAGGCTAGTGACAACTAGAATCAATCAGGGGATGCTAGTAAACACTAGGCTTTCAAGAAGGCATTGATGCTTGCGGACTGCAAGAACTACATGAATCCCACAGGCCAACAGGCGGGGTATAATTCTTCAAAAGTTGCAATCATTCGAATTGCCTCAAACTAAGTATGGATTTCAAATGATTGAAATGTGAGACATTACCCTCACTTCAATTACACTCGGCAAACGGGAAAATAACCGCGGAGACTAGTGACCACTAGACTCGACCAGGAGACGTCAGTAAACACTGAAAAAACACAGAGATGTTAATGCTTGCGAAGCATAAGAATTACATAGATCCCTCAGGCCAAAAGGCGGAGTGTAACTCTTCAAGGGTGGCAATCAATCGAATTGCCACACACATAGTATGGATTTCAAATGATTGAAAAATGAGATGGGTTGAATGCCCGCCCTCATTCGCACTCTATTATGCATGCGGCATGCAGGTAAATAACCAAAACAAGACTAGTAACGACTAGACTCGACACGCGGATGACAGTAACCACTGAACATTCACGGAGATGTTGATGCTTGCGAAGCATAAAAGTTACATGGATCCCTCGGGATAAAAGGCGGGGTGTAACTCTTCAAGAGTGGAAATCATTCGAAATTTCACACACCAAGTATGAATTTCAAATGACTGAAAAATTAGATGGGTTGAATGCCCACCCTCATCCACACTCTAATCTGCACGCAGCCTACAGGAAAATAACCAAGGCAAACTTGCAAAAAGCAAGAGATATCCCTTATGCAAAAGGCAATAAGGGGACTCACAAAAGGTAAGTACAAAGAGAGGACTGGTGACGACCAGACTCTACTAGAGGGTGCCAGTACACACTGGGTTTTGAAGAAGATATTGTTACCGACGGAGCATAAGTACTACATGGCTCCCTCAGGCCAAAAGGCGGGGTAAAATTCTACAAGGGTGACAATCACTTGGATTGCCACACACAAAGTATGGGTTATCCGAACGATTGAGCTTAGCCAATAGGAAATAACCATAGAGACAATGATTTTGACGAGGAAAGACTCTGTACCCAATCCACACTGGAGGGAGAAAGATGAGACTTCTTATGGGGATATATTACTTTGTGCCTTTGGAGCACATAGAAACTTGGCTTATCCATTGATGCATGTATGATTTTCATGGCGTAATGCTCCATATTCATGGAAATGCTATGCATTTTTTATAGATGCAAGGTGAATGCAATGATTACTATATGCAGAGATAACGAGGGCCCTTTAGGGAATATTCCACTGACTTGCCGATCGAACTTCGTCTCTGACCTTGGGAGAGGTAAATACCAGGGAGAATCCCCTTAGTGTTAAGAACTCTGTGGGGGTGCCAATAGACGTTGGACTTTAACTTGCAAGATACACTTCTTTGTTGGATTGAAGAATACTTCTGACTTCTCAACATGTGCCATTGCTTGGGGAATTTTCAGCTTTAGGAGATTCCTTCATTTTACCATGTTGGGAATGGGAAATCCTGATAAGGAGACCTTGTTGATCGATTGGAACAACTCCGAGGAGAAATAAACTCCTACGCTTGGGGAATGACTTTTCTAGGAGAAATAAACTCCTATGCTTAAGGAACGGAACCAAATCTTAGGAGAAATAAACTCCTATGCTTGGGGAGAGAGTAACTTGTTGGGCAAAAGCATTATGATACTTATCAACTCCGTGATGGTCAACTGCACTTTACAAGTGAATGATGGTTCCCAAAAGATTGTGCCCCAGGCTGCCTGACTTATGAAGAGATTTGGTTTACGAAGACATTTGCCTCGAAAGGATCCTTACACCACAATTACTTGAGATAATACTGCCCCAGCATATTCAAGCGTTTGAAATACCCTCCTGATCAACAGGTCCTTGAAGAGATTAGTCGAATCTCGACGAAACTGCCCCAGATTGAGTGAGCTTGAGAGATTCCTCGACATCACTACTTCAGATTAATTGAAATCAAGAGAGAGATTCCTCGACTTGATTAACCCTGATTGGTCGAACTTGAGATGTCAAACCTTGATTTGCTGGCCCCAGATTAGCTCAACTCACGAGTAGGGGTGTGCATGGATTAATAACCAAACCAAATTAAACCATATATATGGTTTGGTTTGGATCTTAAAACCATTTCTTTAAAACCGGTTTATTTTGTTAAAACCGGTTTACATGTAGATCGGTTCAGTTCTAAACCGGTTTTTCATAAAAAAAACCAGTTTTAAAAAAACCGGTTTAAAACCAATTTTTCTCAGAACCATTTTTCTTAAAGGAACCAGTTTTTAAAAAGTTTAATAAAAAAATTCAATTTTAAAATCAGTTTAATTATTTTATTATTTTTATTATAAAACCATTTTGTTACGTTTATAATCAATTTTAAAATGGTTTATAACAAAAACTTTATAACTGATTTTATGTTACGTTTAACAAAATTAGTTTATGTTACGTTTAACAAAACTGATTTTTATTGGAAAATCATTTTTTTTAAATGTAACAAATTCTATATAATAATTTTTTAAATGTAACAAATTCTATATAATAATTATGTTACGTTTAACAAAATTATTGTAGCACCGCGATTTTGTTTATGTTGTGAAGTTTAGTTTTTTAAATTAAGGTTGTTCATTTTGATTTAGAAAAGTTAATCATTAAACCTATGAATGTAAACTTAAGTATAGAAATTTTAGGCAGTAAAATTAAAGTTATATTTTAAACTCGTAACTTATTAATATGTTATTTGAAAAATTTAACTTTCATATGTATATGGTGAATCAAAAAAAAAAAACATATAAATTTAACACATAATAAAATATGGGTATCCAATAACTAAACCACATTATTATTATGGGTACCGGTTTATATTTGGATAATAAAATGGATACCCAATTTTATATTTTAGGATTTGGATTGGGTTTTAAAAAGTGGAATAATTTGGATACCAATTTGGTTAAAGATAACCGGTTTTTTTGCACACCCCTACTCACGAGAGAGATTCCTCGTCGTGACTGCCCCTGATTATGTATATCTTATCAGAATCCTCAAGTTTACTTCCCTTGAAGTCAACAAAACTATGGAAGCAACTTTGTCACGATCAATCGAGGCTTCAAACTCTTCCCCTCATGGTACTTAATCAAAATGCGTCTACTCCACAGAGTATCCAGACTTCTCCCTTCAGGGTATTCAATCAAAGAAGGTATCAACTGATTATGCTCAATGGAGTCTTCCGGCATCGTGCCCCTTGATATCAGTCTTTGAAATGATTTCTTTTTACTCTAAGGAGTTCTCAAGTCCTTTTACTTTGACATGATCAAGCTCTTTATGGATTCTCATCATGGAAACTTTCTTGATGTTTAAGCAAATGTTTTGTATGCAAAAGAATGTTAATTCTAAGAATGACATTTCTAATGCAAAGCTTATGCTAGTCTTGAAGTTTAAAAAAACTTTTTATGCAATGAGGTGGCCACCTCTTGTGAATGAAATGTAAAGCGGGCATACAATACCAACATAGATATGTGTTACGCTTCATTGGGAGTCAGCTAAATGCTATCTCTTCGGAGTGCGTTTTTGAAATAAACCCTACTTCAATTAGGACTTTTAAGGGTTGTAACTTGGCCTGGTTCATGGTTTTCAGAAACAAAGGATTTTTAGGCTCAAAATTATTTGGTACCCACCCCCTTCATGATGTTCTCCATTCCTACGTTCAGTTAACTCAACATGAGTGCTCATCCCTCACAAGGAATTTTTGAAACGGTTGAGGAATCAATGAAGGTTTTTTTTTTGGGCATGGAAGTCGCTCACCTTTTATTCTTTTGATTCGTTATAACACGACTTTGTTCTTTCTTTGCAATTTCATCATCATTTTTCTTTTTATTGCTGTATTCTTTTCTTTCATTCCTTTTTTTGTTTTTTTTCCTCTCTTTTTTTTGAACAAGTCGTGTGACCTCGCATTGTCTTTGATTCGTTGGAAGTGATTATGACTGCCTCATTCCATGATTGATGAAGAATTACCATTGTGGTATCATCATCTTATGACCTCTTGATAGGTGAAGGATAACCACCACGGTTTTGACTCTCCTCAACCTTTGGAAGGATAACCATTGTTGTATCCTTAGATGCATATCATTTGTGAGTTTTGAACACTTGATCAAGTTAAATGAACACTACCCTGCCCCAGGGTTAAGATTAAGGGTTTTTTCTAATCAGAAAAGAAACTCCTACTTCAAGGCTCAAAGGGTTAACGAGGGTCTATCTCCCTTATATCTCTGGTGTTTGGGGATTTGAAACAATGCCTGTACATCCTCAGCAGGGTTCTATTAAAAAACACACAATTAGAAATTTTGCATTTTTATCTCATCATTCTCCCTCCGCTCTTTGCCTAAGCAAGAGATAAGTAAAAGTTGGTATCGTAATGCCAAAAACATTTTATGAGTGAAAACGAAAGGATTACTTCAAGACAAACACAAACAATGCATTATGGTTTTCATTCGAAAATTAACAAATTTTTACATGCTAGCAATGCTTAAACAAACAAAGACATGTTACAAATGAAAATGCAATAAAGAACATAATGAATGCCATTGTTGAGGAGACTTGACTCCGTATGGACTTATTGCTCTCGAATGCCTTTTGCAATTTTGATACCCTATCGAGACTTCAATTTGTGCATGACACCTCTTGGAGTGGATGTGGTTGTTCTGAAATCAACGAGGACTTGAATTCTGTCTTTGAATGTCCTACCACCTTCAGTTGAATGGCTAGGTGCCCCAGCATGGTAATCACCTATCCTTATCGTTTGGCCTTGTAGAGCACTTTAAACTACTCCACAAGAGTTATAAGTTTTTACTTACTTTAGGGATTCGAGCAATGCAAATGATGCAATACTCAAGATAGACAATGTCTTGCTTATCCCTCGGTCGGGAGCCCCAAATATAGATGCTATAACAGTAATCACCATCATAAATGGAGGAAGCTAGTATGATCGTCAAACTCAAGAGAGCTATATGTGGTAAGGAAGGCCCAAAACACCAATTAAAATACCAACAATCAGGGATATAACTGAGCATAAGGCACTGAAATTACATCGGTCCATTTCTCATATTCTTTCTTTCTCTGTTGGCGAGCAAAGGCCAATGAGAAGAAAATTCCGGGAAGAAATGACACATGATATGAAGCAACAGCTTGAGAATGAGAAATGCCTCTGCAGAACACTCTTGATTATCACATGGAAAAAGATTTTGACAAAGTTACACAAAAATATGTAGTGCTTTAGGGATTCGAGCAATGCAAATGGCACAATGTTCAAGATAAGAATACGTCTTGCTTATCCCTCGGTCGGGAGCCCCAAGCAACTTCCACATATCTACAAGAGATGATTACGGCTTGCATGTCTGAACCATTCAAAGTGAGAGTAAATGACCTTTGCAACTCTTGACATCAGGCACAAGGCACAATCCAACAATGTCCAAATCAACGGAGTCACAATCTTTTATGGCTTTCAACCTTTCATCCAAGAGACAGAACCTTTTGTCAATTTCAATAATCGGAAACTTGAAGACTTCAATTTCCCAATTATTCTCATGATGTGTTTCCTCCTTAATAGCAATAGGAATCTCAATAGTATTTCAGACACTCTAATTCATAAGAACCTTCCCTGAGATGAAATTAACATTTGCATTTGGATGGAAAGGGCCCTCATAAGCTTCTGGGAGAACTATGAAATGCATGATAGTATGATGCATGTTTCATTTCTAAGGGATCCTAAAGTCTTTTCATCAACTTTTGTTTCTCTTTTATTCTCTTTTTTTTTTGCATATAGTATCTTTTCTTTGTTCCTTTTCCATCTTTTCTGTTTTTCTACTTTTTTTCGTTTCCTCTTTTTTTTTTTGTTTTGAAAATAGACTTTAGAGTCCTCCCCAAATGAAGTGGATAAAGCAATGATATTATTCAATGAAAATGCATTGGATCAAGGTCCTTATAATCTTAGTAACCACTGTACAATCCTCTTAATAACTAATATAGGTCAGATGCCACGAGATCAAAAGTCCAGCATAGGTATCACAGAACCATAAGAACAATAGTCACCAACAGAACTGAATAGTCACCAACGGTACCTGTCATGTATATCCCTCCCCACTCACAGGTGAATCTAGGACAGGGTAGGTCAAAAGGTCTCCAGCGTTAACAATTCTCCTGAAACACCATCATTATTGAAAATACATGCCAACAATGGTATCTCATTCGAATCTCAACTGGTCGTGGGTCTCATGATCGCAATCAACAGAACTTGACATTCTGTTGGCGTCATGACTATCCACTCTATCCTAGGTATCCTATGTGTCAACTTTGGCCTGGGTATTGGGCCTTTTACCTCATAGAACATCCCACCCAACCTGCAAACAAAAAAATATGTGGCCCCCACGGGGGCCCATAATATGGTCCAGAATGCGGGAAAGTAAATATGATATGCATACAGAATATAAACATGATATACAAGCAGAAAGTAAACATGATACGCAAGCATATATATACAGGATGTAAACATATAAGCAAACAAACAAAGAAACACCCAATAAACAACAAAGAAACAAAGGCTAGGATCGACTCGCTAAGAATGGACCCGCAATAGGTCTAGCAACATCCCCAGCAGAGTCGCCAGCTGTCGCTACCGCGAAAAATGGATCAGAGTCGCCACTAATATATTTATCCCATAAGGGAAAGGAATATCAGAAAACCTAACAAAGGATAAGAACGAAGTCTTGCGACCAGAGAATCTAGGTACGAGAGTCGGTTACGCAAGGGGAAGGTACTAGCACCCCTCGCGCCCATCGTACTCGATGGTATCCACCTATGTTTGTTTCTATCTAAAGGGTGTGTACTATATCTATGCCTACATGCGAATGAATGCAAAAGAAATACGGGGAAAAGAAGGAATTATTTACAATTGTGCTCGCTTAGGCCCCGCGACCCAATGCCTACGTATCCCTTTCAGGATCAGAGCGCCGTAGTTCGGCTCAAAAGTTTCCATTTGTTTTGTGTTTTTTAGTTGAACAGAGGTTAAGGTCACAATCCACGATGCTCGACCTTTGGAGACTTATACGCCTAATTTTTGAATGGACTTAACTTGTTCTTAAGGAGAAAAGAATCTTGGGGTTTGTGTTTTTTATGTAACTACATGATGAACAAAACCCAATACAAGGTTTCGCACCACTTCGTCACTTTGTTTTAATTTGAGCCTTTATTAGGTGTTTTAAATGTTTTTGGTTGGGTATTTTTTAAAGGGATTTACTTTGCAATTTGAATCACATAAAATTGCATAATGATCGAAAACCAGATTAGGGAATGAATCCCACTCATTTCTCTCCCATTATATAGTGATCGAGAAACAGATTAGGGAATGAATTCCACTCACTTCTCTCCCACTAAGTGATTGAGAAACAGATTAGGGAATAAATCCCACTCATTTCTCTCCCACTTTTAGTAAGGTGTGATTCACATCTCTATTTATTAGTGTTTTAATGTTGAAAGAAAAAGAAAGAAAGAGGGGAACTAAATCTGTTTTCTAACCTAAGTTGTTATTCTAGTCTAAGTCTAATGTTAACATGGTGACTAAATTCTAAAAGGAGCATTAAAATGGTATTAACAAAGTAGGCCCAAAATATGGCCCAAAAGCTAAGTAACAAAATCACACAACAATTATACAAAAATAGCATGAAAATGGTACAAAAAGCATAAGAGAAACAATTCAAGCATTAGTACAAAATTAGTCTAAAAAATACTACTATTTTTATGAGTTTTTATTGTGAGGAATCCTAATTCAAGCCTAAATTGTATTAAAAAGTCTAAATTCTAATAAGCCTAAATTGGCATTTCTTTATTGGTGTGATTATATGCATTTTATTACCTAAAAGAAGTAGTAAAAAAACTAAGCAGAAAAACCTAAAAACTATCAATTAAACATGTGAGTCAGGGGGGTTGAAATTGAATTATGGGGTGTAATCAGAAAACAGGCGCACAGGCCCAGGGGTTTGGCCCAAGAGGTTTTTGTTGTTGGACTAAAAAAACAGGATGGTGCGTGGGCTTAAGGGGGAGGTGATTAACATTATTCTCGTGTGAGGCCCATGGGAATTGATCCAGATCCAATTATTTCATATTTTTATTCTCATTCAAAGAAAATTTAATTAACTAAAAATTAAAATAAATAAAATAAAAAAGGAAAAACGTTGTGACGTTCCAATTCTTCAGACTCTCTCTCTATCGCATCTCCCTCTCTCGTTCACTCTAACTCTTAAACCTCACCGGAAATCGCTCCGCCGCGCCGGAGGCGGCGGAGCTCGCTCAAACCCAAAATTAAAATCGCCAATCAACTCGTCTCCACCTCCTCTTATCAAAAATCAATTCGGTTTCTCAAGATCCTCTTTCAAACTCTCCTAATCAGAATAACTAGGAAACCCTAGATCTAACCAAAAGCTCAAATAAACAAAAATGGAGACGAATGAAAGCACAAGAATATAGGGGAAAGAGATAGCGAGATGTATACAACGATTTCTGTAACAGAGGAAAGTTTAGGATTACCTACCGGAGCAGTTCCGGCGACTCTTCAGTTGCGATTACGAAGATGAGAAAACTAAAGGAACTTCGAATTTGCAGGTAATATTATGCATCTATTGATCTTTAGCGCTCCCGAGAGAATATTCTCTTTCTTCTACTCTTCCCCTTTTTTTGAATTTTCTGTGTGTGCCGTTGAATAATCCGCGTCGTCGTGGTGATTCTTGTTGAATATAGCAGAGCAATACGAGAGTAAGGCTGAGAGATTGAGTGGGAGAGGTTGAATTGAGAATCTGAATTCACACGGTGATGAAGATGAGAGAGTGAGGAATCGATGATGATGATTCATAGGAGCTTCTCTCTGAAAATGATAGAGAACGCTCTGAGATTTTTTGGTAATTTCAGTGAAGTATCTGCAGGAGCTCAGAATGATGAGTGATTCTAACATATATAGGTAGAAGGTTAGAGGGTGATGGTTATGAAGGGATCAATCTCAGCTTTTGATTTCTGGAATTCGGTTAGAGAATCTGAGGGTGGAAATTAGTTCAGTTATAGTTATTTTGAATTGGTTTTGACAGTTAGTTGGTTGTTAGGAAGTTAGTTACAATCTGTTACAAAACAGTTTAGAAAATTATTTATAGGTTAGAAGAAGTTAATTAGGGAAATGTTTAGGAATTTG
Source organism: Vicia villosa (assembly GCF_029867415.1). Classification (NCBI taxonomy): domain Eukaryota; kingdom Viridiplantae; phylum Streptophyta; class Magnoliopsida; order Fabales; family Fabaceae; genus Vicia; species Vicia villosa. The sequence goes on along the minus strand of NW_026705208.1, from coordinate 647,100 downwards.
TTAGGACTGGCTGCAAGTTTAGATTTGTTTGGGAATTCTGTTAAAGAGGTAAGTTATGAGAATTAGGGCTGAAATTGGTTTTTGAATTGAATGTATATTTGGTTTCCTTTTTGCAGGATTTTGTTTGTGTTTGAATATGTGATGTGGGACTGTTTTGGCTGGAAGTTTATGGTGAATGTATGTTAAATATACAGTGGTTCGCAAGCCATATGATGGAAACATATTGAATGTAGATAATTGTTGGTATACTCTGACTTGCAACTGGTATGATGTCATGACTATTAGAATAAGAACATGATGACTATGTTAGAATATGGTGTATGTGCATTGTACTGATGTGGCTTAATTTCTGAACTGATATGAGCTGCTTGTGTGCCTTGTTTACTAAGGTTCCAAGCCGTGGGGACAAATAGACATGGAGTTCCACATAATCGTAAAGTCACTTTTGTATGAGATTCTTGCACATGAAGCAATTTGAAACTTGAAGATCACACTGGAGTTAAAGCTTGAAGATTGAAAGAGGGAAGGAGGGATGCATCTGCTGCATTTTTTTTGGGACTGAATTTGATTCAAAAGTAGTTTGTTGTTAGGATAGGAATTGTTAGGTGGTTAGAGGTTAGTGATTGAATATATATTTATGAATGTGACTTGCATATGTATTATGAACGTATTTTCTGTATGACTTGTAATAGGATTTGAAATGTAATGATCTTTTCTGGTTTGTAACATAATCATTATGGAAGTTCAAAGCAACATGGAATAACAAGAACAATCATGTAGAATTGAATGTAAACATGAAGGGATTTGGACTATTTTTGGTGTACATTTGTAATGAACTATTTGTAAAAAACAATTGGATTTTTCTTGTGTGTATGAAGTATATTTGTAATGAAGTGCACTGTCTAATGTACTTTAAAATGTAACACCATCAGTTTGAACGAATCTTGTGCCCTTTTGTGATACTAACTGAATAAGTCGTCAAAGATGAATTTTGGTAAAATAGTCAACTTCCCAAGATTGACTATGACCAATAAGTAAAACTTCTTGTTAATGTATCCTGAATCCCACTTGAAATGACACCTGAGATGTCACACAATGTTCTTCCATTACTCGATCCCAATTTCAAGATCACTGTTTAATGATTGTATAATGTGTTAATGGCCTAATGGAAATGCATATGCAAATTAATGAGAAACCATAGGTCAGTTAGAAAATAAAATTAGATGGACAAATTTGGGGGTGCAACAGAACGTGTATGCTCCCTCGATCCTTCTCTAATCTCCTTTCCTTCTTTTTAATTGCAGGTGCGATGAAGACCAAGATTGTTCGTATTCGCGGCGTCCTTAGGGTTCTCCAAGTCTCCAAATCCCTTTCCATCCCATTCTTCTTTTTCTTTTATATTAGTTGTTGGTTAGATTCAATTAGGAATAGTTAGATTAAATCTGTTATCAATTTTAGATTTGATTTGCTTTTAGGTTTTTTAACGATTGATTCGAATTGTAATATTTAGATTTGACTGTATTGATTCAAATACATTTGATTAATGAAAGATTTGATTCTATTTGATTTCCTTTTTTATTTGCGTTATTCGTAATTGCTGAAGATTTGATCTGAGATTGTTAAGATTCGCTGGGCTTGGACATTGATTCCGTTGAAGGAGGGTGGCTTTTGGATCTGGGGTTTGTGGTTGGTAGCGGCGCCACAGACTGGGAGAGAAGGTGAACAGTGGCCGGGTCGGTTCTGACCCGGTCCACTCCCTTGATCCAATTGTTTTGGGGCCCCTATCCGTTGGTCCACTAACTGGGCTATCCGACCCCATTCTCTTTGGCCCAATTGACTTTGGTCCACCTAATTTGCTTAAAAAATAAATAAATAAAGGATGATAAAAATAAAACCCTTATATTAATACTAATGATAGTGATATTAATAATAATAATCCTAATAATTGACACTAATGATAATTAACAACAAGTAAAAATAAACCTAATTAAAATCAATAAAAACCCTAATAAAAATGATTAATCTTAATAATAATATTAATATAATGTTATTTCAAATAAAATTAATGTTTAGCTAAAATCCTAATATTAATATAAAAATTAATAATGCTAAATACTAATGGTTAGTCATGATAAAAAAATAATAATAATAATAATAATCAAAACAAATGTTAGTAAAAACCCAAAATACCCCCAGAATGATAAAACCCTTGTAGTAATTGGGCCCAATGTTTGGATCCCAAAAATACTTATTATTCAAACCCCTGTTTTCTCAACCTGATTCATAAGAGAACGGGTTTAACAATTGGCATGTTGAAACCTATAACTCCTAATTTGAAACTCCTAATAAATAGTAGTCGTGAATCGTACCGGGTAAATTTTGGGGTATGACATCTACTGCAGAAGTAGAATATGTTGCTGCTGTTGGATGTAGTACACAGATGCTCTGGATGAAGAGTCAGCTAGAAGATTATCAGATATATGAGAGTAACATTCCTATCTTCTGTGATAATACTTCTGCTATTTGTTTATCTAAGAATCCAATCTTACATTCCAAAGCTAAACATATTGAGATTAAACATCATTTCATTAGGGACTATGTTCAGAAGGGTGTTCTATCTTTAAACTTTGTTGATACAGACCATCAATAGGCTGATATCTTTACAAAACCCCTTGCTGAAGATAAGTTTAAGTTCATTATGAAGAATATCAGTATGGATTTATGCCCAGAGTGAAAAGATGAGAAGTTCTGATATATGGATTAGATTTGAAATGATCATTTATTTTCTTATAAGAAGTTCTGAAAAATGTTGATCAATTAGATATTCTGATTCTGTTATTGCTAACGTTTCATATGTCTAAGATGATTCTGAATCTCTTTTAAAGAAAAACAGTTGTCACCAGCTATTCCAGAAGATGAACACGTGTTCACTCTGAAGGGACAAGCATGCGTGCAGTTGATGAGACGCCGCCCTAGGCAACTGTGCAAATCATTTCAAATATCACGTTTTACCCTAACATCACTCAACATTAAATGCATTTGATTCTCTGCATTTTGTAACTGTTCATTCTCAGAATTTAATTGCATTTTGTTTTCAAATCCGTGTCTATTTAAACATCCCTCATCATATCATTTTCTCTTTTCACGTATTCATTATCTCTTGTGTATGCATTTCTGCAACCTTTTCTCTCTTTTCTTAAACCCTAAAAGAAAACCCAGAAATCTTAGAAGTGCTTCCATGGCTTCATCCTCGTCTCAGAATTCTAGTTCTTCCCCTCAGCAACAACAACAACAAGAACAAGAGCAACAACTCACTCCTAAGATCACATGTTCGATTCCACTGGATCAGTTGGAAGTCATCTGTGAGTTAATGGTGGATGTTGATAATCTGGAACAACATCAAATTCATATCAAAGATAACTTGGTATTTCAAGGATGGGTGTCTTTGTTCTATGAGTTTTGTGGACCAGTCTATCCAGACTTAGTGAAGGAGTTCTGGATTCATGCATCTGTTATCCCTAAAGCCATCATCTCTTTTGTTCATGGTAGATTCTTTCCCATCACTGAAAACACCTTGAGAATGCTGTTTGATTTGATGAACTCTGAAGGTGAGACTAAAGTAACTCCAAGAACCAATTGGGATGCTGTCTATGCTAAAATCTTCACAGAAGGAAAGAAATTAAAGGAAGTTAAGGATCTAAAGGACATATACAAGATATGGACTAAGATTCTTCTTGGTTGTTTCTATCACCGGAAATTAACTAGTTCTTCTAACTTCATCAACAGAGACCAACAATACATCATGTATTGCATTGGTACGCAGAAGAAGGTGGATATTCCTTACATCATTTTCAATCACATGTGGAATGCTGTAAAGGATTATAGAGATGAAAACAGAATGAAGCATAAGAGGAATGTTATGCTTAATTCTGACCTTCTGAAGCTTCAGAAAGCATGTGAAGCTGATGCTCCTGGTCCTTCTGGTTTTCTAAGGGACTTTGAAGAAAGCTACTTCTTTCCCATCAGAAGATGGAAATCTCTTGAAGAGAAAGAAGTGGTTGATGAGCTTGAATAAGTGCATCCTCTTGCTTTGGTTGTGTGGAAGCCTCAGTACAACGTGCTGACTGGAGACTTTTAGTCTATATTCAACTGGCTTAGGGAGAATCCCTCTGATAAAGCACCAAGTATGGTATATCCAGAAGTTGAATACCCATCAGAACCAGTTGCTCCAACACCTCCACAGAAACTGGCTGACATTATTCTGGCTCTTGAAAATCCAGATGCTGAGATCCCTGCTCCTGTGTATGCTGAAGATGCTTTTGTATCAGAAGCTAATGCTGAGAATGATGATGCTGAAGATCATCCTGCTGAGAAATCTCCTGTTAAGGAAAGTCAAGATGATGTTCTCATGCTTGAAGCAAATGCTGAGAATCCTCCTGTCATGGATAATCGCATTGATGCTTCTTCTGCTGGACCCTCTGTTTTGATAAACACCATGAACGCTCTACAACAGAATCAAGCTGCTCTGGCTACCCGTCTTGACAAGCACGAGGATACTTATAATGAGTTCAGATCATTCATAAGACACAGACAGAATACACTACTGAGATTAAAAACCTTCTGGCCATGTTAGCTAATAGGCTTGGTCCGTCGTATTTTTGTATATGACAATGTGGTACTCTAATCCTTTGCATTTTCCATTTTAGGAAATACATAAAGAGTATGCACAATTCAGCGCTAAGAAGCACTGACTCAGAAGGTTCAGGATGGCTGCATCAGAACATGCTCTGGCAAGACATCAGAAAATGGTCAAGCAGAATCAGAACATGGACTATGAATCATCAGAAAAACATGAAGTCAAAAGCAGAAGCACTGATGTTCTGAATGGTATCACGCTCAAGCACTTCAAGGTCAGAAGACAAGAAGATGCTCTGCACCAAGCTGTTGACTCTGATTATTCAAACGTTGTATTCAAAAATCTGAGTTCAGAAGCAAGTACAAGATGACAGACTATTAAGTCTAATCTCTGACTGACAAAAGGAACGTTAGAAGCTATAGAAGGCAAAGTCAGTAAAAGCAGCAAAAGCATGGCTCGAGGTAGTTGACAAAAGTGTGAAACATTAAATGCAAAGTTGTACTATTCACGCAATGCATTAAATGCAACCCAACGGTCATCTTCTCAAACGCCTATAAATATGGAAGTTCTGATCAGAAGCTAAACAACTAACTCTTGCAAAATACTGAAACGCTGTCAAATTCAAAGCTCACGAACTTCATCTTCAACCTCACAAACTCTGGTAATATTTAGTGAGTGTTAAGCTTAGAACTTAAGAGAAATATCACTATTGTGATTATATCTTGATAAGAAGCAATTCATACTCTTGTAAACATTATTTTACATTGATTGTAAAAGGTTCCTAGAGTGATCAGTTAGATCAGTAGACTCTAGAAGACTTAGAGGTTATCTAAGTGGTGATTTCCTAGAGTGATAAAGTTGTGATCAGTATACTCTAGAAGACTTAGAGGTTATCTAAGTGGAAAACCATTGTAATCAGATTGATTAGTGGATTAAATCCTCAGTTGAGGTAAATCACTCTAAGGGGGTGGACTGGAGTAGTTTCGTTAACAACGAACCAGGATAAAAACAATTGTGTTCATTGTTTTTATCTTACAAGTTTTTAAAGTCACACTTATTCCAACCCCCCTTTTCTAAGTGTTTTCTATCCTTCAAGAGTTAATAATATTATTAGAATTACTTTAATAATTTAAAATAGAGCAAGTGAGGGCAAAGTGGAAAAAGTATAATTAGGGGTCCAAGGATTAAACTAGGAAGAAGGCTTTATTTGGTCATTCTGTGAAATCGTAAGAATTGGGAGAACAATGCGAAGAGGAGCTAGGGCACAGAAAGGAAAAAAGGTAAAGTTTGAGTTGACACGAAGAGGATTCAATAGAAAACTACAATCTAAGGTAAGGGGAGTTTATCTTGATTATTATGATTAGTCTAAGTGTTAGATAATTGTGGGTTTGGCTTTGGGGTTTTTGGGTTATAATGAATAGATGATGAATGTGATGGATATTGATGAACTAGAAGTATTGATTTGCAATAGATTGATGTCCATAACGTATAATACGTTAGGTTGTGGTTATATGATGAAATGTTGAGCTTAGATGTTGATTTAGGACCTGTAATGTGTAGAAATCGCAACATATAGGATCTGAGTTATGTAGGAAATTGCAACAGGAAAACTCTGTTCGCGCATATTTGTCGGGAAAATCGACCCAGTCGCCTGGCGAATAGACTCGCCCAGGATGTGCCGGGCGAATGAGTAGGCGAGTGGAGGCAGAGGCTACTGACATGGTTCGCCCATGTGTTGGCCGAGAGAGCCTCAGGCCAATGCGAGTTCGTCGGGACAAAGAAGGACTCGCCAGGCGAGAGGCTTCAAGAGAATTGGATGTTAGTTACTGAATTGGTTCGCCGGGCGAAAGGTTTATGAACCAGAGTTTTTGTAAAGGCCGTAACTTGAGTTTCTGGACTCCGTTTGATGCATCGTTCGAAGCATAGAGAAGCTAATAAATTAAGCTATACCCTGGTGGAATAAAATGAGTTGTAGGATATAGTTTCCTAGTTCTTTCCGTATGATGAGATGAGGATGCCTTGTGATAAAATGGTAGTAATTATGTTATCTATTATGAAATTGAATCAACTGTGTCTTGTCGTTACTTGACTTATGTTTTATGATGTTTTGATGATATGTGTATTTATGAAACATGTGATGAGGTGTGATTAATACGATGAATGATGTTGCGTCTTGACTAGCCGTGGTAATATTTTATGTTTTGTTGCGCATCATGCAATAATATGATGAAATAACCTTCATTTAAAAAAAAAACAGGGGTTATTTCGGATATACGTATCCGAAATCCCCTATTTTCGTGAAAATTTGTGAATTCAAAGGTTTATATCTGAGACATGCCTTGTTGGCAAGATAAGAATTCTTGAGTCCAAAATGCTCCAAATCTTCTATAAATAAGGTCTCCAAACCAATTATTTAATATCACACACCAACAACAGAGATGAGGCAAACATATCCTCACCTTGCTTTTGTCTACTTCAGTGGTGAGATGTCGTCACGTCAATTTAGATTTTCTGAGGAAACGCCTCTCGCCGAGCTGATTACCATGTTGAATTCCCTGTAATATCTATAAAATCAAAAGGTGGTCAAGCTCGAGTATCGTTTACCCTTACTTGACAATGAAAGAAAGGTAAAGTTCACACAATTTGCACTGAAGACGAATAACGATTTGAAGGTTATGTGGAGTACTTTTCACCGACACTCTATTCAAAGTGTCCGATTGAAGTCGAGGTGAGGCTTCAACCATCAAGAGAAGATGTTATCAAAATGTTGCAACATCTCCCGCTACCAATTTATAATTAAATGTAATGTTTAATTTCTGTTCCACTATCTATGTAATTTTGACTATATATGTTAAGTTGTTTTGAATTTAAGGTTTTTGCTTGTGTTTGTGAGTGAATATTTACTTCGGATATGTGTGTTCGAAAGCTACAATTTGATTGTTTTAGATATGCATCTCCAAACCTATGCAATAAAAAATTAAAATGTGATGAGTTCGGAAATGCATATCAGAATTAAAGAGATATTTAAAGAATTCCGCCAAAAAACCTTAAATTCCCTTAGGCTTTGTTTGCGAATTTGCAGGGCAAGAGAGGGGAAGGCTTCCGAGAACGAAATTTTAAAAAAATATAGGAAAATATTTGACATTTTTAAAAAAATGACTTTGTTTAAAATAATAATAGAGTCATTATCATTACTAAATTTTTAGTTTTCAAAATACTATAATCTAAAAGATGTTTTGAAAATTTATATAAGTCCTTCAAAACCCTCTAAAGTCCTCGTTCAATACAATTTTTGAGGGGTTTTTGTTGTTACGAATAATATCAAACCCTTCAAAACCCTCCTACTCAAAATTATTTTATTCTTTTTATCTAATTCTTCCTATTTTACAAAGTCCTCCTCTCTCTTCTCCTCTAAATTCGGAAACAATGCCTTAAAGATGGATTAAGAAATTCATTTTGACTGGGGTCTTATTCACGGTAGGTATTTGCTAGCTGATTTATTGGGGATTTCGGTTCTGCTAATAGTTCCATTGTACGGCTCAAAAGTTTGATCATTCACTACCGACAGCTCCTTTATTTTCTTTGACACACGTGAAAAAGTATTGAAAAAAGTTGGATGGATAGATAGTTCGACATTTTTGTCGTTAATGATTATGCGGTTCACATCCCTTTCAGCAACAGTTTCGTATGCGTTACCATCGCTGCTTGTCACTATAGTATTCAGCTTTAGCATTCTCAGTGAGAAGAACAATAAATCTGCCTTATAATTTATCTTCGGCTATCCAGAGACGTGAAAAGCTCACCCATGGCAACTGCTTCGTTCGTCTCTGCTGCTTTCAAAAGGTAATCAAGTTAATGCATTTCTTTGCACTTAACTAACCATATTAAGTGTACCAATTTATGTATAGCTAAAATAAATTGATTTGATTTACCAGACTTGAAGGGAAGGTGGCTCTCATCACCGGTGGTGCGAGCGGCATCGGCGAGGCCACCGCGAGACTCTTCTCTCAAAATGGAGCTAAAGTCGTTATAGCTGACATCCAAGATGATCAAGGTCACGCTGTTTGCCAAGATTTACACAAATCAACTGCTTCATATGTTCATTGCGACATAACAAATGAAAAGGACGTTGAGAACGCTGTGAACACAACCGTTTCCAAGTACGGTAAACTAGACATCATGTTTAACAACGCAGGCATAACCGGTGTAAACAATACCAACATACTGGAATACGAATTATCTGAATTTCAACAAGTGATTAACGTTAACTTGGTTGGTGTCTTTCTTGGAACAAAACATGCTTCAAGAGTAATGATCCCTGCTCGACGAGGTAGCATAATTAACACAGCTAGTGTTGCTGGAAGCATATGTGGTGCGGCTTCACATGGTTACACGAGTTCAAAGCACGCTGTTGTGGGTCTGACGAGAAACACTGCCGTCGAGCTTGGACCGTTTGGTATTCGGGCGAATTGTGTGTCGCCTTATGTTGTTCTCTCGCCGTTGGCTAAGAAATACTTAAAGTTAGATGATGATGGGATTCTAGGGGTTTATTCTAACCTAAAGGATACAAATCTTATGCCAAATGATGTGGCTGAAGCTGTTTTGTACTTGGGAAGTGATGAATCTAAGTATGTTAGTGGTCACAATCTTGTCGTTGATGGAGGATTTACAGTAGTTAACAATGGATTTTGTGTTTTTGAACAATCTGTATGATTGTGTGTACTTTTTGTTGTGTGGTTATGTGCAATAATGGTTGTTTCTGGCGTTTAGAAAGTTGCATCATAATCAATGTCGTTTTATGATTGTCGTTTTATAGAAATAAAGTACTCAGGTATCATAGCAATCGGTGCTTTTTATATGGAAATAAAGTACGCATTCTAATTTATGGTAAAATATAATTTTGTGAGGGGCTATTTCATTACCCAACTAAAAAAAATAGGGTAATTTTATCCAACTAATTGTCTTGAATATAGGTATACGTAGCATATCATTAAAAATAGAAAAAAAAAATCATTCCAACAACAATACTTTTAATAATTACAAATCCACCACAATCATTAACTATGTGTTATAGTTCCCATACAACATTAATTGACCCAAATTATTAAAATCAAATGGTAGTCATTGGCATAACTTACGGTTAACAATAAAAATCAACATATGTACTGTAGCAATTTTTCACTTATTTAATTTATTCGGTTTGTTATAATTACTTTTTTCAAAATAGTTGTAATAAATTAGTAAAAAAAATTAATAAGCTTACCATAATTAATCTATATATAACTCTTTTTAGTTAAGCATAATTAATTTATATATAACTTTTTTTTAAAATATATTTTTGAATAATTATAATTTATCACTATTGTTTTAACACTTTTATTTTTTATTTTTAACTTTTCAAATTAAAATAAATAAAACATAAAATATTTGTTAGATTTTTAATTGCATGCTGTTGCACCCCAAAATTTGTCTTCCTAATTTTATTTCTAACTGGCTCAAGCTTCTCATTTCATATGCATCATCTTTTCATTAGGCCATTAACATAACTCATGCATTCATTAATCAATTATCTGGCAAGGGATCAAGAGTCATGAAAGGAGCTAGGGTTTCATATGGATTAGGGTTTCTACATCAGACAGACTTGTATCAATTGAAGTTCTCCTTGGCCATGGATGAGGGTTTATTTCCCTATACGTGTGATCATCAGATGGACCTCAAGGCATCACACAATTGTCATAACACTTGGGTTTTCTTCAGCTTGGGAGGTGAGGTTTCACTATTACTTATGGTGTAAGGCATTCTTTTTGGCCTCATTCATCATTTGGATTTGGTGGGCCTCTTGTACGAGGGATCATCAGCGAGGTTTGGGATTTGTTACACTGTGGTTCAATACTTCAAGGTCTCATTTGTCTCACTACCATTCAAAGTTTGGATTCATTGATTGTTGGAGTTACTAGTCATTGATTTTGGAATTTTGCGCATGAATTGGGTATAAAACATGGTGGAACTTATGAATTATTTTCAAGATTGGAGAATATGTCAAGGTTGACTTTTGACCTAAGTCCTTCTAAGGGTTTTGGGATTCTTTCTCATCATAGTTCATTCAAGATTACAAGTTAAGATGGAAAAGACTTGAATTTCCAATTGAAGCAAGTTGGAGGAAAAAGAATAAAAGTCAAAATTCATTTGAAAGAAAAGGGAACTTCATTCCAACATTCATTCACTATTTCATGACGGTGTTAAAACCAAACAAGAAATTCACTTATTACAGTACCGTTGCCACACAAAAAATTATACAATGAACCATATAAGTATCAAGCAAGTTGCACTACACTAGACATATTCCTAAAGTTCTTCAAAGTTCCCTCAAGTTTTCAACACATTAAGACCAGGACTTCATGATGTTTCCTCAAATTCCACATGAAGCTAGGCTTCAATTTCATCAACCTGCACCTGCAAAAAAAAACAAATAAGATTGAATCCGCATCAGTTCGAAAACAGAAATAAACCAAAAAATCGTATCGCTGCAAAACCGGTTCAGACAAAACTCCAATTCTACATAAGTAACAGACCTTCTTCACATTAACATAAACCACGTAAATTAATACGTCATCAATTGCCTACATATTGCTGTAAAACGATATAAACAAGTTCATAAAGCAGTCACTACCCAAGCATAAAGCTCCTCATACGAGTCCCATGACCTGCAGCATTCTCATCAAACCATAAAAACGCAGTCCAGTTCAAGCAAGTCAAAATGTGCACATAATTCACTAAGGTCAAAGTTTAAGTGGAGCAACTTGTTCACACCAATTCGGAAACGAAACACTTATATCATAGTAGTTACAAAAGAGGTCTGAAATGCCCGAACTTACACTTCAAGCTTCAATCTTAGTTTCAATGATTCAGGTAGCGTCGCTCCCAATTATGGGTAACCTCATCACCGAACCTGTACCGGACACATTCAGGACACCAGTTCAACAAATATCATACTCAAACCTGCCACAATAAAAGAACTCTACACAAACCTTGCTTCATGTAAACCAACGTCACTGAATCTTAACAGGTCCTGCCCAACCATGCCCGCTGTAACACCCCAATTCTACCCAGGCATATAGGTACAAATATCAGAGTATAAAAATTAAATTCATAAAAACAATTAGGGCGTTACACTTAAGTAACCACATAACCAAACATAACATACTCGTAAAAGATGCGTAACACAAATAATCAAAGAGGAAGGATTCTCATAAACACCTGAATGTATTCATACTTATATATATGCATCAATAAACAAAACATCCACAACATTCCTCCAAAATACACCGTATGAGAAGGTATCCAAAAAACATAATATGAATACATCCAAAGGATCAAATATACATCAAAAGGATCCTATAAGCATTAACTACAAAATAAGTGTTCGATCCCCCCCTAGGTGTTACGTATCACGAGCGGACGACACCAAAACGGACGACTACAAAGAGATCACCTACACTTGCGGATCACCTGCACATTACCCACGAGTAGGTAACATTAAGGCAGAAGGGTGAGAATAGAATTCATAATGAAAAACAAGATAAATATAGTAACGCCAACAAGTATCATCAAGAATCATACAACAAGTAATCCACTAAGTCGACCACAATCAATATATAAGTAATGCGACACACGAATGATAACATAAATTATAAAGACAGACAATGATGAATGAGAATCGACTATGCATATGCATGTGGTACCAAATCCGGAGTAAACACCTCCTTGTCATTATGACAAATACACCTTGCCGAGCATTATGCTGGGACTTTATTCCACTCAGGAAGCCCGCAGGCTGTCGTCACCGAGCATATAGCTCCCACTGATGACCTCTTGCCACTCAGGCTAATATACCGTTACCGAGCATTAAGCTCCTACTGGTAACCAATGCCCGCAGGCCACCTGTTAATAGCATTCCGCCATTAACGTAATAAAATGTCATGTTGTGCATACAAATGACTCGATTACATAACAACAACAACAACAACAACATTATAACTCGGTCACATATCCACATCACACCGGTTATATTATTCCACACGGATACATCACCAAAATTGCCACTCAGGCGTTCATGTTCACACATCACGCATATACCGTCAAAACATACTTGATTAGCAAATATCATTTCACAAAATACATTTATGAAAAATCATTCAACCACCAACACACTCCTCTTTATCATAAAGCATACTCAAGGGTTCCCATAATACTTCAAACGGCGCGTAGAAACGACCTACGGTTCAAAAGATACAACGAAACGAAGTTTGGAAAATCTATATTTCGCACAGTCCGCTTGAGCTCCGCTCAGCGGACCCAGACAGAAAATTATCAGACAAAATTGCAGAAACTCCGCTCAGCGGACCTCCACAGAGATTTTCCTGCAAAAGAACCTCCGCTCAGCGGACCCTAGGCCGCTCAGCGGACCTGCGTAAACCTAGAAAAATCAGTTCTGCAACAGACCTGCAAAATCCCACCCAATCATCTCAAAACCTCAAATAAGCTTCCCTACACATCCTACACAATCCATACATGCCATATATTCACTCTAACAATCAATGATCCATGGTTCACTCACTAAATGTCAATAACCTAATAATTCCTTCATGAGCAAGAAAACATGGAGAAATGAAAAACAAACATGATCAATGGGGATATCTATCATCATACTACACATACACACCACAAAATCAAGTTTATAACTTCAAAACTCAGCAAACACCCAATCCACCATTGTTGGTCAAACTTAGAAAAGAGCAAGAACAAGAACAAAACAAACAAAACTATAAGAATCATACAATCAAGATAAACTAGATTCACCCCCTTACCTTGGTTAGATTCTTGGCTCTAGCTTGGTTTGGATTTCTACAACTCTCTTCTTCTCTTTGTTTTTCTCTTCTTTCTCTTCTCTTCACAAGTTTTCTTTCTTTCTTTCCAAAATATCTCTTTTCCTCTCTATAACTCTTTCTATTTCTCTACTTCTCACTTTCACCCACTCAACTCTCATAAATTCCAATTTTGGCCCAAATGTTACTAAACATTAATTCTAACCAATTAACACCAAAACATAATAATTACACACATGGAAAGTAATAAGTAAAATATTAGCATAATTAGTATTTACCGACTGACTCGACTAAAAAACGGTAAAATTTAGGAAAATGTATCAAACATCACAATTAATCAGAAAAACACATTTACGGGCGTTACAACCCTCCCCACTTAAAAGATTTTCGTCCTTGAAAATAAAAATTACCTGCTACAAACAACTCAGGATAGGAGTCTCGCATCTTACTCTCCAACTCCCAGGTCAAACTCTCACCTACCGCACTTAACCATACGACTTTCACCAAGGCGATCTCCTTGCCTCGCAGAGTCTTAGTCTCACGACCCTCAATACGCACCGGCATCGTCTCAACCGTTAAGTTCTCACGCACTTGCACATCATCCATCTGAATCACATGGGATGGATCCGCAATGTATCTCCTCAACTGAGACACATGGAATACATCGTGCAGATTAGAAAGACTTGGCGGTAACGCCATCCGATACGCAACTTTGCCAACTCGTTCCGATATCTGATAAGGACCAATAAAATGCGGAGTAAACTTCCTCGATTTCAATGTTCGCCCAACACCCGTCATAGGCGTAACTCTTAAGAATACATGATCACCAGCTTGGAATTCCAAATCTTTCCTTCGCTTGTCATGATAACTCTTTTGCCTACTCTGTGAACTTCTCATCTTCTCACGAAGAAATTTCACCTTTTCTGTAGTCTCTCTTACCATTTCAGGTCCGAGTACCACACTCTCGCCCGATTCAAACCAACATAATGGAGTTCTACACTTACGACCATATAGCGCTTCAAAAGGTGTCATTCCGATACTAGAATGAAAACTGTTGTTGTAAGTGAACTCTATCAACGGAAGATAAATATCCCACGAACCTCCCTTCTCAAGACCACATGCCCTCAACAAGTCCTCTAACGATTGAATAGTCCTTTCGGTCTGACCGTCTGTCTGAGGATGATAAGCCGAACTCAACCTCAACTTAGAACCTAGAGCCTCTTGTAAACCTTTCCAAAAATCTGATGTGAACCTTGGATCTCTATCCGACACAATACTCAACGGTATACCATGTAGTTTCACAATCACCTTGATATAAATCTCAGCCAACTTCGCAACTGGAAAAGTGATGTTAATAGGAATAAAGTGAGCAGACTTTGTCAACCTATCGACAATAACCCATACCGCATCGAAACCTCTCACAGTATTTGGTAAACTCGTCACAAAGTCCATAGAAATACTATCCCATTTCCACTCTGGAATATCCAACGGTTGCAACAACCCTGCAGGACGCTGATGTTCCACTTTTGACTTCTGACATACCAAACACGCATACACAAACTGAGCCACATCTCTTTTCAAACCAGACCACCAAAAGATCTTCTTCAAATCCTGATACATCTTATTGGCTCCCGGATGGATACTCAAACTGCTTCTGTGACCTTCCTTTAAAATCATCTTCTTCAGCTCGGAATCATCAGGTACACAAATTCGACCACGGAATCTCAAAACACCCTGACCATCCACTCTGAAGTCGCCATCATCACTTTGATTTGCCACCATAAACAAATCAACAAGTTTCACATCCATCTTCTGTCTCTCGCTAACGGTCGACAGAAAATCATTCGTCACTTTCAACATACCCATCTTCACACTACCTGGCGTCAATTCACATACTAAACTAAGATCACGAAACTGCTTCAAAAGTTCCCACTCCTCCGCCATCATCGCGGACATATGCAAAGATTTCCGACTCAAAGCATCGGCAACCACATTAGCTTTACCAGGATGGTAATTCAAGCTAAAGTCATAGTCCTTCAGGAATTCCAGCCACCTACGTTGTCTCATGTTCAATTCTTTCTGATCAAATAAGTATTTCAAACTCTTATGATCACTAAAGACCTCGAACCTTGTACCGTAGAGATAATGCCTCCAAATCTTTAATACAAAAACAACCGCAGCTAACTCTAAATCATGAGTGGGATAATTCTTCTCATGAATCCTTAACTGCCTCGAAGCGTAAGCCACCACCTTACCTTCCTGCATCAAAACACCACCTAACCCCATATGTGATGCATCACAATACACCACAAACGGTTCCTTAGGATCAGGTAAAACCAAAACCGGAGCTGAAGTCAACCTTCTCTTCAACTCTTCAAAATTCCTTTCACAAACTATGTCCCAAATAAACGCCTTACCCTTGCAAGTAAGCTGAGTTAACGGAAGTGCCAACTTCGAAAAGCCTTCTATGAATCTTCGATAATAACCTGCCAAACCTAAGAAGCTTCTGATCTCAGTAACCGATCTTGGAACCTCCCATTGTAGCACTGCATCTACCTTGGATGGATCCACTGCAATCCCGTTACCTGAAATCACATGACCAAGAAAACTCACCTCTGATAACCAGAACTCGCACTTGGATAACTTAGCATACTACTGCTTCTCCTTCAAAACCCGTAGCACAACACGCAAATGCTCCTCATGCTCTTCCGGAGACTTAGAATAAATCAAGATGTCATCTATGAAGACCACAACAAAATTATCCAACTGATCATGGAATATGCGATTCATATACTCCATAAACACACCAGGTGCATTAGAAACCCCGAATGGCATCACCAAAAATTCATAATGCCCGTACCGAGTCCTAAACGCAGTCTTCTGAATATCCTCCTCCTTCACCCGAATCTGATGGTAACCAGATCTTAAATCTATCTTGCTAAACACACTGGCTCCCACCAATTGATCCATCAAGTCGTCAATCCTAGGAAGCGGATACTTATTCTTAATTGTCACCTTGTTCAACTGGCGATAATCAATACACAACCTCATGCTTCCATCCTTCTTCTTTACCAACAAAACTGGAGCTCCCCATGGTGAAACACTAAGCCTCACAAAATGTTTTGCTAGCAACTCTTCCAATTGTTTCTTCAATTCCACTAACTCTGATGCCGACATTCTATATGGCGCCATAGACACAGGCCTCGTACCAGGAACTAGATCTATGGAAAACTCCACCTCTCTCTTTGGTGGCACATCAGAAAAGTCTTCAGGAAACACTTCAGGAAATTCTCGCACTACTAGGAAATCCCCAACTGCAGCTCGACCCTCCACAGTCAACGATGCAAACACACCAAACAATTGTGCCCCATCTGCCAATAGTCGATTCAACTCCTTGGTAGATAAGACACCAAATTCTGCATCCTTCTCAAGAAATGGAAATCTCACCAACTTATGATAACAATCGATGTGGACACGATTATTCATCAACCAATCCATTCCCAGAACCACGTCTAACTCGTTCATCGGCAAACAAATCAAATCAACAGTAAAGTCCTTACCGAAGATTGATACCGGACAATTCTCACAAGCTAAAGAAGTAGTCACCGACCCCATTGCTGGTAAATCGATAACCATCTCACCACCCAAATCAGATAAAACAAGACCTAATCTTTTAACACAATCATCGGCTATAAAACAATGGGAAGCACCCGTATCAATAATAGCAATTAAAGAAATGTCATTAATAACACAAGTACCTCTGATCAGTCGATCAGCCTTATCCGTCTGAGTTCCAGCCAATGCAAACACCTTCCCACCAGCCTGAACTTTCTTCTTCTGACATTGACCGCTCATGTGTCCCTCTTCACCACAATTAAAACACACAACTCCCTTGGACGCACAGTCGGATGATATATGTCCTGCCCTCCCACACTTGTAACATTTCCTCGCGTCACCATTGCAGACATTACTTTTGTGGCCAGGTTTACCACACTTAAAACATACAATCTTAGCAGGAGCATCTCCCCCACTAAACCTTGGTCAATAATTCATCTTTTGCTTACCCTTCCCTCCATCATACGACTTCCCACGATTCTGCGGACCTTTGTTCCTCCTTTCATTAATCACCTTATGATGAGCATTATTATCCTCATCATAAATCCTACAGCTGTCCACCAAATCTGGAAACACCCGAATCTTCTGATAACCTACCGCCTTCTTGATATCAGAACGCAACCCATTCTCGAACTTAATGCACTTAGAAAATTCTGCTCCCTCACCAACAAAGTGCGGGTAGAATTTCACAAGTTCATTAAACTTTGCCGCATATTCAGACACAGACATGCTGCCTTGAACCAACGCCAAAAACTCAGTCTCTTTCTTTCCACGGACATCCTCCGGGTAATACTTCCTCAAAAACTCCGTCTTGAACACCGTCTAGGAAATCTCTTCACCGGTTGCTTCTAACCTTGCCAAAGTCTCCAGCCACCAATCATCAGCCTCCACAGCTAACTGATGAGTGCCATACCTGACTTTCTGCTCTTGCGTGCAATCCATCACACGAAAGATCCTCTCCATCTCCTTCATCCAAGTCAAGGCTCCCTCGGGGTCATGCGTTCCCTTAAACACAGGAGGATTCTCTCTCTGGAAAGTCGCTAAACTCCGAGACCTTGCATTCTCATCCGTATGCATAGCTTCAGCCATAGCTTGCAATGCAGCAGCAATAGCAGCGTCATTACGTCCAGCCATCTCTAAACTTCACAATAACACCAAGAGAAGTAAGCCCAAAGAATAACACAAGAATTGTTAGACCAAACGACACGACACTTGGTCGGACAAGACCGACCCGCTCTGATACCACTAATGTAACACCCCAATTCTACCCAGGCATATAGGTACAAATATCAGAGTATAAAAATTAAATTCATAAAAACAATTAGGGCGTTACACTTAAGTAACCACATAACCAAACATAACATACTCGTAAAAGATGCGTAACACAAATAATCAAAGAGAAAGGATTCTCATAAACACCTGAATGTAGTCATACTTATATATGTGCATCAGTAAACAAAACATCCACAACATTCCTCCAAAATACACCGTATGAGAAGGTATCCAAAATACATAATATGAATACATCCAAAGGATCAAATATACATCAAAAGGATCCTATAAGCATTATCTACAAAATAAGTGTTCGATCCCCCCTAGGTGTTACGTATCACGAGCGGACGACACCAAAACGGACGACTACAAAGAGATCACCTACACTTGCGGATCACCTGCACATTACCCACGAGTAGGTAACATTAAGGCAGAAGGGTGAGAATATAATTCATAATGAAAAGCATGATAAATATAGTAACGCCAACAAGTATCATCAAGAATCATACAACAAGTAATCCACTAAGTCGACCACAATCAATATATAAGTAATGCGACACACGAATGATAACATAAATTATAAAGACAGACAATGATGAATGAGACTCAACTATGCATATGCATGTGGTACCAAATCCGGAGTAAACTCCTCCTTGTCATTATGACAAATACACCTTGCCGAGCATTATGCTGGGACTTTATTCCACCCAGGAAGCCCGCAGGCTGTCGTCACCGAGCATATAGCTCCCACTGATGACCTCTTGCCACTCAGGCTAATATACCGTTACCGAGCATTAAGCTCCTACTGGTAACCAATGCCCGCAGGCCACCTGTTAATAGCATTCCGCCATTAACGTAATGAAATGTCATGCTGTGCATACAAATGACTCGATTACATAACAACAACAACAACATTATAACTCGGTCACATATCCACATCACATCGGTTATATTATTCCACACGGATACATCACCAAAATTGCCACTCAGGCGTTCATATTCACACAACACGCATATACCGTCAAAACATACTTGATTAGCAAATATCATTTCACAAAATACATTATGAAAAATCATTCAACCACCAACACACTCCTCTTTATCATAAAGCATACTCAAGGGTTCCCATAATACTTCAAACGGCGCGTAGAAACGACCTACGGTTCAAAAGATACAACGAAACGAAGTTTGGAAAATCTATATTTCGCACAGTCCGCTTGAGCTCCGCTCAGCGGACCCAGACAGAAAATTATCAGACAAAATTGCAGAAACTCCGCTCAGCGGACCTCCACAGAGATTTTCCTGCAAAAGAACCTCCGCTCAGCGGACCCTAGGCCGCTCAGTGGACCTGCGTAAACCTAGAAAAATCAGTTCTGCAACAGACCTGCAAAATCCCACCCAATCATCTCAAAACCTCAAATAAGCTTCCCTACACATCCTACACAATCCATACATGCCATATATTCACTCTAACAATCAATGATCCATGGTTCACTCACTAAATGTCAATAACCTAATAATTCCTTCATGTGCAAGAAAACATGGAGAAATGAAAAACAAACATGATCAATGGGGATATCTATCATCATACTACACATACACACCACAAAATCAAGTTTATAACTTTAAAACTCACAAAACACCCAATCCACTATTGTTGGTCAAACTTAGAAAAGAGCAAGAACAAGAACAAAACAAACAAAACTATAAGAATCATACAATCAAGATAAACTAGATTCACCCCCTTACCTTGGTTAGATTCTTGGCTCTAGCTTGGTTTGGATTTCTACAACTCTCTTCTTCTCTTTGTTTTTCTCTTCTTTCTCTTCTCTTCACAAGTTTTCTTTCTTTCTTTCCAAAATATCTCTTTTCCTCTCTATAACTCTTTCTATTTCTCTACTTCTCACTTTCACCCACTCAACTCTCATAAATTCCAATTTTGGCCCAAATGTTACTAAACATTAATTCTAACCAATTAACACCAAAACATAATAATTACACACATGGAAAGTAATAAGTAAAATATTAGCATAATTAATATTTACCGACTGACTCGACTCAAAAACGGTAAAATTTAGGAAAATGTAGCAAACATCACAATTAATCAGAAAAACACATTTACGGGCGTTACACCCGCCACCTTACGAGTACTCTTTGGATTATTTCCATGCAGCCCCATTGCTTGTTGATCACTAATTGGAAAAAGAGAATTAACCGAATCCATTAGCTTTCGCCTAACTGTAATTCCACTCAATCAAACAACATTCAAATTCTAGACCTGCACATAACACATACAGCTTGACTAACTGTCCAGCACATATACATTGAAAAAACCAATATACTACATTCATGAAAATCATTTCAAAGCTTGCAGCTCAATAGGCTATTCAATGGCATGGAATGCACTAAAGAGTTAATTATTTACAATGTAAAGATCAAACACACATTACAAAGATACAAGGTAGTGAGTCATTCACAGGGTAGTTTAAGCCAAAACAAGCGTACACTTGACGATTTTTGTACTCACATCAGTTTGCAGTAACTCAAGTCATTCCAGTTAAGGCATTCAATACATAAAAGCTCGACACGACGCGTCCAACATCCATTTTTACTAACAGTAGCCAATCATCAACATCCGCTCTTACTAGCAGTTTTAACCAACTCGTGACTAACTCTTGAAACTTCAAACTAACCATAACCGAAATTGCCAGCTCACTAACAAATATAACAGAATTTAACTAACTCTCCAATCCACTAATCTACACCATTGATCCATTAACCGATTTCTCAAATCCTGTGGTTCTCAATTCTCTCTTAACTGATTTCTCAATCTCTCTCAAACTATATAAATCACTTTCCCTCTCATTTCACAGTTTCATCCACACTTCACCAAAATCACCCAAAAATCTCAGAGCTTTCTCTCTCATTTTCAGAGAGAAGCTCCATTGAATCTTCATCGATTCCTCACTCTCTCTTCATCATTCTGACACGCCATTTTTTCTCCATCTTCACCATACAAAGGTCACCACCAAGGTTGCTCAGAGCTTGCCTTGAGCTCTGAACCAACCCGAGCCTAGCCACAATTCCTTTCCGTAACTTCTTCATACACTCTCAACTCAGAACAACAACAACAACGCCAATACAGATCATACTGAAAATCAAGAAGGAGAAGAAGAGCGAGAAAATTGCAGACAAGGAATAGGAAAAGATTACCTATAAGCTAGTTATTATCTCATCTTTGGACTTCTTTTATCTTCCCCGCCGTTGAAAGGCTACCGGAGCTACTCCGGCAGGTAAGTCGTTCTTCGACCTTTCTTCGATTTTCTTGTGGTTGTATGGTAGATTGGCCTTCTCTGAGCATTTCCCCTAAGGTTTTGGCCTTCATAGGCTCAATCAAATATACTAAACCAAATTGACATTTTGCATTGTTCTTTAGGAATGCTCTTGCTCTAATGGAATCATCTTTCTTTCTAATAATAACATCTTCTGGATGTGCAGAATTGATTCTAGGAGATCTTCTGAGTGTTGGCTCTTCAGATATTCTGAGATTCTCTAAAGACGCTGCAACTTGATCTTCTGATACATCCTTTCCTTTGGGTTCTTCATGATCTGAGTTAGAGATGTCTATATCTGCAAAATTCTCAAACTGCTTTGGCTTTTCAATGCCAAGCTTATCATCAAATCTGATATTGATTGATTCCTCAACCATCAGAGTTTCAGTATTATATACTCTGTAGCCCTTAGAGCGTTCAGAATATCCAAGAAGGAAACACTTTTGAGCCTTGGAATCAAACTTGTTCAGATGATCTTTAGTATTCGAAAAATATAACAAACACATCGAAATGGATGGAAATATGAAATGTTGGGCTTTCTGTTCTTCAACAATTCATAAGGAGTCTTATTTAGAATAGGCCTTATGGAGATTCTATTCTAAATATAACAAGCTGTGTTAATTGCTTCTGCCCAGAAATGCTTAGCCATATTAGTCTCATTGATCATGGTTCTGGCCATTTCTTGTTGAGTCCTATTTTTTCGTTCTACAACCCCATTTTGTTGTGGAGTTCTAGGACAAGAGAAATCATGGGCAATACCATTTTCTTTGAAATAAATTTCAAAGAATCTGTTCTCAAATTCACCCCCATGATCACTTCTGACTTTTATGATTTTACATTCCTTTTCAGATTGGATCTGATTACACAAGTCAAAGAACACAAAATGTGACTCATCCTTGTGTTTTAAGAACTTTACCCAAGTTCATCTGCTATAGTCGTCTACAATGACCAATCCATATTTCTTGCCTCTGATTGATGCAGTTTTGACTGTGCCAAAAAGATCAATGTGCAGAAGTTCTAAAGGCCTAGAGGAAGAGACAACATTTTTAGATTTAAATGCAGGTTTTGAAAACTTCCCTTTCTGACATGCTTCACAAAGAGCATCTGATTTATATTTCAGATTAGGGAGTCCTCTGACTAGATGGAGTTTGTTAATCTGAGACATCTTTCTCAAACTAGCATGACCCAATCTTTTGTGCCAGACCCACTACTCTTCATTAATAGACAGAAGGCAAGTAACCTTTTGGTTCTTAAGATCTGAAAGATCAATCTTATAAATGTTGTTCTTTCTCTTGCCTATAAATAAGATTGAGCCATCCTTCTGACTAATAGCTTTACAAGACTTTTGATTAAAGATTATGTCATAACCATTGTCACTTAATTGACTTATGAACAATAAGTTATGAGCTAATCCATCTACTAAAAGCACATTAGTTATAGAGGGAGAAATACCAATACATATGGTTCCTGATCCTATGATTTTGCCCTTCTGATTCCCTCCAAACTTTACTTCTCCAACATATTTAAGTTCTATACTTTGGAACATAGACCTTCTTCCCGTCATGTGACGTGAGCACCTAGAGTCCAGGTACCATGACATGTTTTTCTTTTGCGCTGTGAAGGAGATCTGCAACAGGAATTATCTTATTCTTAGATACCCACATTCTTTTGGGTCCTTTGGGGTTAGTCCTTCTCACGTTCTGATTGAACTGAGATTTTACATAAGATTTTCCAGAATGTGCAACAGCATATTTCTTTATGTGTGTGATATGGAAACTCTTTGAGTGTGATGTGTGTTTGATATCATGAGAGTGACCATACTTGAACTGTTCATACAGAGGTTTGTATTTAATGATCATTTCATCAACATGTTCAAGTTTATATGGGATTTCTCCCTCAAAGCCTATACCTATCCTTTTGTTTCCACTAACACCATAAATCATAAAGGCTAGCTGACTTCTGCCTATATCTCTAGATAAGAACTTTCTGAAACTCAAGTCATATTCTTTCAGAATATTGTTCGTGCTTGGAATAGACATATCTGAACTTGAAGATGTTTCAACATCTTTAGTTAATTTTAAAACTTTTTATTTTAGTTCAAAGTTTTTTATTTCAAGTCTCTTAGTTTCAGATGGAAAAAACGTTTTGAGCTTTTTGTATTTGATACTAAGTTGACTCTTGACTTCTAGAAGTTCTGATAAGCTGGAAACTAAATCTTCTCTAGTGAGTTCAGAAAATACCTCATCCAAGTGTGAATCAGAAGTAGATTCTTCTTCAGCATCAACTGTCGCCATGAGTGCTATGTTGGCCTGCTTATCTTCAGAGTCTGACTCTTGATCAGATGAATCAGACTCATCCCATGTAGCCATCATGCCTTTCTTCTTTTCAAACTTCTTTCTGGGCTTTTCCCTCTGAAGCTTAGGACATTCATTCTTGTGGTGTCCAGGTTCTTTGCATTCATAACACACCACCTTCTTCTTGACAGATCTTCTGTGTTCAGAAGATTCTCCCTTTTTAGATCTCTAGAAGTTCTTGAATCTTCTCTGCTTGCTCTTCAAGAGTTGATTCACTGTTCTGGATAAGAGAGACAATTCATCTTCTTCTTCTTCTTCTGACTGGTCAGATACTTCTTCTTCTGCCTGAAAAGCGTTAGCACAGTGTTTATTTTTAGATTTTAAAGCAATAGACTTACCTTTCTTCTGAGGGTCATTTGCATCTAGCTCAATCTCATGACTACTTAGTGCACTTATAAGCTCCTCAAGAGATACTTCATTCAGATTCTTTGCAATCTTGAATGCTGTAACCATTGGTCCCCATCTTCTGGGAAGACTTCTGATTATCTTTTTAACATGATCAGCTTTTGTGTATCCCTTGTCAAGAACTCTTAATCCAGCAGTTAGAGTTTGGAATCTGGAGAACATTGCTTCAATGTTTTCATCATCTTCCAACCTGAAAGCTTCATACTTCTGGATTAGAGCCAGAGCTTTTGTCTCCTTGACTTGTGCATTTCCTTCATGAGTCATCTTCAGAGATTTGAAGATGTCATGAGTAGTTTCTCTGTTTGTGATCTTCTCCTACTCAGCATGTGAAATGGCATTTAACAATATAGTTCTTGCTTTGTGGTGATTTTTGTACTCTTTCTTTTGATCATCACTCATAGCCTGTCTAGTGAGCTTGACTCCTTGAGTAGATACTGGATATTTGTAACCATCCAACACTAGGTCCCATAAATCACCATCTTGACATAGAAAGTAACTTTCAAGTCTATCTTTCCAATATTCAAAGTTATCACCATCAAAGACTGGTGGTCTATTGAATCCATTAAAACCACTACTTCCATTGTTACCATTGTTGTTCTTCTCAGTAGGAGTTGGAGTTGTTGGATCAACCATTTTGTGTTTTTCTCTAACACGGTTAAGTGTTTGCACCTAGAAACGGCGCTCTGATGCCAATTGAAGGAGTGAAAAACACTTAGAAAGGGGGGATTGAATAAGGGTTTCTTCTAAAAATGAGAGAAAAAATAATCACACAGTTATTTTTATCTTGGTTCGTTGCTAACAAAACTACTCCAGTCCACCCCTGACAGAGTGATTTACCTCAATTGAGGATTTAATCCACTAATCAATCTTGATTACAATGGTTCTCCACTTAGACAACTTCTAAGTCTTCTAGAGTATACAGATCACAACTTGATCACTCTAGGAAATTCCATTTACAAAGATGTAAACAAATATTACAAGAGTTTATATTGCTTCTTAATAAGCTATAATCACCAAGTGATATTTCTCTCAAGTTTAAGTTCTAACACTCACAAAGATATTACAAAGTTGTGAGGTTGAAGATGAAGTTTCTTGCTGTGTGTGTGTGTGATAACGTTTTGGCAGCATTTTGGTACTTAGAGCGAGAGTTCTTTTAGCTGCTTCAGCATCAGAACTTCTTTATATAGGCAGTGAGAAAATGTGACCGTTGAGCGCATTTAATGCTTTGCATGAATAGTACACTGCTGCATTTAATGTTTCACTCTTTTGTCAACTACCTCGAGCCATGCTTCAACTGCTTTTGCTGACTTTGCCTTTTGTAGCTTCTAACGTTCCTTTTGTCAGTCAGACAGATTTGACGTTGTAGCCTTTTCATCTTGTACTTGCTTCTGGACTCAGACTATTAGAATAACATTTAAATATCAGAATCTTCAGTGTTGGTGCAAATGCAACTTCAGTCATCAAACTTTGGAAGTGCTTTGGAGCATGACACCATCAGACCTTTAGAGCCTTGCTTCTGATTGCCATCTTCAGATGTTTTCCAGATCATATTCTGATTTTCTCAAGACCATCTTCTGATGTCTTCCAGATCATGTTCTGATGAAGCCATCCAGATCTTCTGAATCAAAGCTTCTGAATGCTGATTTTGTGCATACTCTTTTAGACTTTTCCTGAAATGGAAAACGTGAATAATTAGAGTACCACATTTAATGTTATCATCAAAACTAAGAATATTGATCAGAACATTTCTTGTTCTAACACGTAACCGTTTCTTTAGATTTAGGAGGAGCAGAGTTGAATCAGAAGAAAATTAGGTGAGAAATGGAAATAGGAGGAGAAAATGGTTCGATTAGTTTAGACGTTTGTGTTTTTGGACTTACACCAACGCAACCGTCACTGTGAGATGAGCCGACGCGGCGGTCATCGGAGGGGTATGAGAGGGAGAGAGTCTGAGCTGAGAGAGCTGAATCGTCACATTAGTTACCCTAATTTCCCCATTTTCTCTGGTCGTAAGACCTCGTTCTTATTCGAGTTAGGTTTTCTAATATTCCTTTCCCCCGATGGGATAAATATATTAGTGGCGACTCTGATCATTTTTCGTGGTAGCGACACATGCCAAATTAATATTTTAAATCTCTACTCAATGATTAATTAGATGAAAATATTAAATCATTATCACCAATCAGACTACAAGTTTGTTAACCTTATATTTATATATAGGGTTAATGAACTTTTTGGTCCCTCTAAATATCTCAAACTTCGGTTTTAGTCCCTCTAAAATTTTCCTTCAAAGAATGGTCCTCCTAAAATTTTAACTTTTGGTCCCTCCTGCAATTTAGCGACAGTTTTAGCGATGATTTTTTATTTAGCGACAGAATTAGAGACCATTTTAGCTACGATTTTGTCATGAGGGACCAAAATTTAAAATTTAAAATTTTAAGAGGACTATTCTTTGAAGGAAAATTTTAGAGGGACTAAAAACAAAGTTTGAGATATTTAGAAGGACCAAAAATTTCATTAACCCTTATATATATATATATATATATATATATATATATATATATATATATATATATATATATATATATAATATTTACGGATATAGAAATTATAATTTTTAAATTTAAATAAATTCTTGTACAAAATTTCAAATGATTAAATATAAATGACAGTGGGGTCGATAAAATTCTAGTCACTTCACAATATTAACCAAAGATTAGGTGTGATATTTAACAAAAATTTCAAAAATCATACTCTTAGAGGTGCATCATCATTAAAATTCTGATATTCAGATCTCAGATGTCCTAAAAGATGTCGAGACACTGATCTCTGAAATAATACACAATATCAAGGTAAATAATAAAGCAGTGCAAAAACTTTAAAGAACACAAGTAATTGTTCACCCAATTCGGTATATAACAATACCTACATTGGGGGCTACCAACCTAGGGATAAGTCCATTATGATAGTATCAGTTTGGAGTAGCTTGAAATATGTTGCTCTCCCTATTGCTTATGTCGAGTTGGGTCATGCTCTGATACGTAACTTTGGGGGGCGACGTTTGTTTTATTTATGGAGTAACTCTATTTGTGGGACAAACTTTGGTGTTTGATGTTAGTTTTGGATATTTATGGTGATCTTACCGAGCAGATCAGATGGCCAGCAACAAAGAAGGTTTGAAATCCGGAGCGGTTGAGAGGGAAAAAATGGTTGTACCTGCAAGGAACTCCGATGCCAAAGTAAGTAGGTGATCAACAAGGTACAACAAAGTGAGAGGTTTTGGGGGTAAGAAAAAGATTACCTTGCCCTCTGGGTCAGAGGGCTATTTATAGAGTTGCTCCAAGCGGAATAGGCTCCACTTTGCAAGGCGCGAATCTAGACGATGTGCGAGCTGGCTGCTACCGAGCACGAGGCTCCATCGTGCTCGGTTACGTCTAGCGTTTTCCCGGAGTGGACCGGGGGAGGTTGTCACGCGCGCGTCCAGGGTGCCTTGGGCCGAAGGCTGGATTGGCCCAATTGAGGTGATTGGGCCGATCTAGAATAGGAGCCCCCAAGTCGTTGCTTCTACTTATGGGAGTGACGACTTTCATCCTAAGGAAGCGGACCTGTGTTTCCGAGGGAAATTCATCCTAAGCTTCCGAGGAGAAGAAGGGTCAGGCCGGGGCTAGGAAGCGTGTCGCTTCAGAGTTGTCAATTGGGGGACGTGTCGCATTTAATGCGAAATGATGGCTACCCTAATCGTAGGCTGCTAGGGTTAATGATAGCCATTATGTTCCCAGAGTTTGCGTGCGGCGCACGTGACAGTCTCAAGTGCTTATAAATATCAGGGGTTGTCATTTTCCCCAAACTTTTTCAAATTCGTC
Source organism: Vicia villosa (assembly GCF_029867415.1). Classification (NCBI taxonomy): domain Eukaryota; kingdom Viridiplantae; phylum Streptophyta; class Magnoliopsida; order Fabales; family Fabaceae; genus Vicia; species Vicia villosa. Next base: position 618,738 of record NW_026705208.1, on the reverse strand, counting down.
TTCTTCGCTCTCTTCTCTCCGTCACCGATCGTGAGCTCCGCCGCAACGTTTCTTCTTCAACCTTAGTTTCTTCAGAATCTTACTTGTAAGTTTGTTTTTCCTTTTGTTTCTAGTTTTTCATGCTTTGATTTGTTTTTAGAAATCGCTTGCATGTGGTTAGGGTAGACTTTTAGGAATGATTTTGAGGAAGGTTTTAGGAGTTTGTTGGCGGTAGACGGCGGAGATAGCTAACTTCTCCGCCACTGACGGCTGTATGCGACTGGTTTACTCGTTCTGAGCCATCTTCTGGTTTGTTGACTGTCGTTTGGGGTCTTGATCACCCGTTGGTGCGTTCTTAGGGTTTTTCCAAAAAAATGGATCGTCGTGACATAGCATGGATTTTTGACCTTCCCTTTGGCGCGAATCTTTTTCTGCTCGACGAATGTTTTCCTTGGGAAGGGCATGGTCGGGGGGCCATTCAGTCCCGGACTGTTGGTGCGCCCTTTCACTTTGAACGGTGGTGGAAGGGTGGATTTGATTGAACTATCAAATTCATTATTCTCGTCTGTTTTTCAGGTGAACATGGCCGATACAGGGTGTCCGTCTACGTCGGGCTCGTCGTCCTCGACTCCCTCGGCTCAGCAGGGGGTGCCTCTTTCACCTTGGGTGCTTCAGGAGGTGCTCGATATTGAGAGCTACTTCGTGGAGGAACGTTCGGACATCTTCTTGGAAATTGGAGGTCACGTGGATCCTGCCGGGGATGCGACCAGGAATGGGTGGTCGGTTCTTATTCCTGACGAGGAGGATTGTATCTGTGACATGTATGCCCCTGACTTGATCCAGATGTACGAGGTGGTTTTCCGTGAGACGGGGTTCCGTGTGCCCTTTACTGAGTTTCAGATGGCCGTTTTCAATCACCTGGAGGTGGCTCCAGGGCATCTCCACCCTAACGCGATTGCGTTTATCCGGGCGTTTGAGCTGACCTGCTCATATTTGAAGATAGCGGCGACTATCCCCTTATTCTTTTATATCTTCTGCGTGCAGCGCAAAGTAGCTAACGGTCGTTTCGGGTGGGTGTCCCTGAAACAGACCAAGAAAATCTTCAAGTCTTATTCGGATTCTCTGAAAAACTACAAGCCGCGTTTCTTTCTCATCCGTCCTCAATCTAGGGAGGCCCGTGATAATGTTTTTTCTCGGATTCCGACCTTAGACGTTCATGGTCGCCTGATTCTCAACGATATCAGGGACCCCGTTACTGCCCGAAGGCAGAAGTTTAGGTTTTTCTGGTCGCGGGACCATTTTGAGTACAACACCGACCAGTATATCACCAAGGTGTCCGATCTGGACGAGGATGCTCGGACGGATTACGCCATCCTCCAGAAGTTTGTGCAGGGTCTCTTGCCGGTGGCGAAACTAGATCGCTTGGGGAGACCTGTGGTTGATGACAGTGGGGTTCCCGTTACAGAGCCTAGTGTAATAAATATAAAGGACCGGTTGGCCAGTGGGACTGACGAGGGTGCAGCGGCCTATTTGGGTATCTGCCCTTCTTTCATTTTTTCTAGTTTTGTGTCTAAGTCCTCCTCTGTAGTATTAATTTATGACGGGCTGAGTCTTAACGTGTTTTCTTTTCTTTTTTCAGAATCAATGGACAAGGCGCGCCATGACAGGATGCTCAAGCAGGCGAGCAAAGTTAAAGAGGCTACGAAGAAGAATGTAGGGCCTCGATTAGCTGCTGTGCAGAAGTCCCCGGCGACAGGCTCGGGCACTTCCTCTTCCTCCCCGGCTGTTGCCGGATCTCCGCTACGGGCTTCTGATCAGGGCGAATCTCTGAGGCCGATCGTGGTTCTTCCTTCTCCTCTTCGTCAGCAGCTGGATCCGGACGCGTTGGTTTGTCGCAAGCGGCAGCGGGTTGAGGCCGTGGATTTTACTCGGGAAGAGGTTGGTGATATCTTCACTTTGCCTTCATGTTTTATCCAGCCCCGGTTCTTCGAGGGAGGGCCTTCTCTAACTATTCCTCGGGCAGAGTCTCTCCACATTGAGGGTCTGGATCCGTCTGTCCGCTAGAGGTTCCTGGTACAAGATGCTTCCTCCGTGGCCAGGGTTCTCGAGCTTGCCACCCTGTATGCCCGTTCGCCCCCCTTGTCCATGGAAGCTGCGAGGAGGCTCGAGGAAAAAGCAAGGGTTAAGGCGTCCGCTCTGGAGGAGAGAGATCAGGAGCTGAAGAAGCAGGGTGAGGAGCTGGCGGCCGTGAAGGCTAGGATGAGTGCCAAAGAAGATGCTCTGGCGGACGTGCAGGGCCAGTACATTTTGCTCTACCGAACTCTGTATGGAGTGATGCTGTCCTCCTCGGTGAATGAGGCTTCTCTTCGCCGATCTCAGGCTCCTGCTGAGGATGAGACGGAGGAGGAAAGAGCCCTATTGACTCGGGCGGATTTGATCCAATACATAAGAGTCCTGGGGGGTGACTATGTTGCTGTTGCCGAGGACACCTACAACTCTACTGTGGCCTAGCTTAAGTTGAAGAATCCTGGGGTGGAGTTGGTGACTGATGGCACCGGGCCATACCACCGTGTGAAGGCGATCAGATTGTCTCTCCGAACTTTGGGGAAGGGCCAGCAACGCAGGAGACCAGGGAAGTCCAGATGGAAGAAGGTGCATGAGGATTTATTGTGTTTAAGTTTTTGCCCTGCGTGCCGTTGCTTTTTTTGTTGTTATGTTCCGGGGGGTATGCCCCCCGTTTTTAATTTGTAATGATATTACCGGCTCGGCCGTTAATACCGTAGTCGGGCACACGTTTCGAGCTGTATGTCCGATTTAATTTAAAAGTACTTTATTTTTAACGCCTTTGTTTATTGTGCCCGTTTTTGAAGTCCGTGTGCATGCGTTTCCAACGGTTTTGTCCTTTATTGTTTTGTCCGTTTCCCATGCGTTTCTGTCCCCTTTCTTTCTCTATAAAAGGAGGTCTTATGGGCCTTTCCTTATTCATTTTTACGGGAAGGGAAAAAAGGTTTCTTCAACCTCATGCTCCCGTGGATTGAAGGAGGTGAAGGAGAAGAAGAAGGTTTCGACCGGATCTGCTTCCCGCTCTCAGGGGGCTCGCAGTCTGGATGTGCAGGCTCAGTCTTCAAGCGTGAGGGTTTTGACCAACGCTGATGGTTCTGAGACTGAGTGGGATGAGGACTGGTATCAGTATCTTCATTCGGAGGAGTTCGCACGCCGATCAGAATGACGAGTTTTCCTCTGTTTGATGCTTGTATTTTGTAATTTTCGTGGATGTTGAATAAAGTACTGTTGTTGTTGTAATTTTTGCTCGTATATTTGTTTCTTATTAGCTAGGAGATTTGCTCGACTGTAATGTATTGTTCGCCAAGTGTGTGGAACTATGGCCGATGGTCGGGGCCATGTGTCTGGCGAGGGTGAGTCTCAGGCCTCGTTGTGCTGAGTTCCGAGCTTCATGGCGTGAACGGTCCCCTCGCGAGCGGGTTATTCTGCCATCATGGTACTTGTTTACGACGGGAATTCTCGGTATTCGTGCCCCCCCCGAAGGACAAGGAGCCTGCTCGATTAAGAGAGCGGGCTTCTGTCTTTTTGTTTCATCACGAGGTGTTCGACGTGTACCCGGGCCGCACCAGTGTTTAGCTGTAATACTGCTTGAGCTTCTCGGCGTTCCAAGGTCGAGCGAGTTCTTCTCCTTGTAAATTTTATAAATAGTATGCCCCGTTTTCGGTCTTTGCTCGGACACGATAGGGGCCTTCCTAGTTTGCGGCCAGTTTGCCCTCACGGGAATCCTTGTGGTTTCTTTTGAGCACTAAGCTGTCTATCTCGAATTCTCGTTTGATGACCTTTGCATCATGTCTCAGGGAAATTTTTTGTTTGAGTGAAGCTTCGCGCAGAGCGGCTCCTGTCCGGATTTCTTCGACCAGGTCTAGCTCTTCTCTAATTGCCTCGAGGTTCCCATTTGTCTCGAGGGGTTCCTCGACGCGCCTGGTGGGTGTCATACCCCTAATTTTACCCGATTGTTTTACGTCTGGTTAAAATTAATTCCTTAAGGATATACCAAAAAATAGGAGCCATGGGGTTTAACATCTCTATTGTTAAACCCATTCTCTTATGAATTGGTTAGAATTAAAATAGAGGTGTGGTTAGTAGATACTGGGGCTCCAAAACATTTGGCCCGCATATTTTATTTTGGGTTTTTTTTTTAATTCTCACAACCTATTTTAAATATAAATGGTTATTATTATTGACTAAGGGGTGCATACAAAGGAAAAGGGGTGTGATTGAAATTCATTAGGCTGAATCTTGAAATGTTTGGCCCATCTATTTTATCTTAGGGTTTTTTGTCAATTTTTACAATTTATTTAATCATCAATTAAACATTTCTAACCTATTTTGGTCATTTGGATTAAGCATTATTTATATTTTATTTAGATAATTATTATTATTTTATTATTATTACTAATTTTTAAAAATGTCAAATTGGGTTCTTGGATATGGGTTATTTCCTCTTATGGATTTTAACTTAATTCTTTAACTCTATAAAAAGGAGTCTTGGCAACCCTGAAAGAGGAGGGTTTTTTTTCAATTTCACGTACTTGTCTTCTACGCTTTTTCTCTTCTCCCTTTGAGGGTTTGTCTTAGGGTTTGTCTTGAACATCCCTAATCCGCTATTGTCGATTAACTGACAAGAGCCGACAAACCCTTTCCCCTTTTCAAACTCAATCTCAAATTCAAACCTTTACAGCCGATGATTACCTATGAGGCCTCCCCAAAAAAAGGGTTTCTGGCCATTGTTGTCTCGATCTGACAATGGCCGGTCTCCCCCAATAAAGGGTTTCTGGCCATTGTTGTCTCGATCTGACAATGGTCGGTCTCCCCCCAAAAACATTGTTGTCTCGATCTGACAATGGCCGGTCTCCCCCAATAAAGGGTTTCTGGCCATTGTTGTCTCGATCTGACAATGGTCGGTCTCCCCCCAAAAAAGGTTTTTTTGGCCATTGTTGTCTCAATCTGACAATGGCCTATTTTCACTATACATGGCTTTTGGCCTTTGGTCATTGTTGTCTCGATCTAACAATGACTCTGCCCCTCGAGTTTACCTTTTTTGCCAATGATTAAACCTTTTGGTAGGAGGCCTCCCTTTTATTGAAAAGGGTATTTTCTATTGTCAATATATTTTTACAACCTTTGTTTTTTTTTTTTTCCATTTTGGCCAATGATTTCTATGAGGCTTTTTTTTTAAAACCTTGTTTTGGCCAATGATGATGCATTGATGCCTATTAATTTTATTACAATTTTGTTTATATGCCTTTTGGTATTCGACTATTGTTGTCTCGATCAACAATGGCTTTATCAAAACTGAGATTTACCCTTTTGGACAAAGGCTAACTTTTTTTTAAATCTATTAAGGAGGCAAAGGGTGCCTAACACCTTCCCTTTGCCTAATTTACCTACTTATTCAATTCTCTGTTGCTACAGCTGGCGACTCTGCTGGGGACAATATGGATTAACCCTAATTTGACCTTTAGGTTTTGTTTTTTTGGATTTGGTTTTGGGTTTTGTGTTCATAGTTTTATTGTTTATTATTCATATTTTTCATTTATTGTTCATATTACGCGTTTATTGTTTTATAACAGGTTACCAAAGGTCGCATCATTCACCGGGGGAAATCTCACCCCCGTAGATTGTTATATTTTATTTTGCTGGCTATGAAAATACGGATTCGGGCTTGGCTTTACGCTATGTGCGATGCTGAGGGAGTGTCTAGAATACCAGATTGTTGCAAAATATCATCCAAATATCCCAAAATCATTAGTACAGAAACAGTAGAATAAAACTGACAACAATTGCACATTTTTTTGTTTTGTCTGGCAGCAAAAGAAGAGAATGATCAAGAACAAGATGGAGGGATAGAAACCGCCAATCGGAAAGCGCGACTGGTCTCCTCCCTTCTTCCACCGCAGATCTTCTGCCGTAAGCAACAACACCGCCGCACCGTTGTCCATTCACTTTCCGATGATTATCCGCGTGACACACTCTGTATTCATCTCCGCCGCTCCGACCAACAAAAATCAAACGCCGGAAAAGCCTGCGGCCACGTCCAACCCACGGCGGCGATTATGACTGCGAACACCTCCTTAACTCCTGCAGTTCCGTGAACCGCGCCTCTGGCGAACAAACGTCATCGCCACTCTATCAGATATGAAGGAAAATACAGATCCGACGAATACCACCACCACTTCACGCAGGGTAACATCTCCGACGCACCCGTTCAACCGCACAGCTCCGATTCCGGCAGATCAACCACCAGGCAAAAACGACGGAATCTTTCGATTACATCACCGGAAAAGACCGCTCTCCAGTGTCGACAACTCACGCCGCCATAATTTGTCAATTCCGACCGGTAAGTGTTTCTTCCTGTACCTCTTTTGAGTTTCTTCCATGTGGTAGAGCATTTGATTAATTGAAAGAAAAGGATGAAACAATTAAAATATGGGTTTACGGAGAGAAGTTGAAGAACAAACTTTGTAGATCTGTTCTCGTTTGTTCTTCATTTACAAAGAAAGCATGGAGAGTGAATATTGCAAAGAAAATATATGAGAGAGAAAGGTCGTGAGATTGGAGAGTTGAGTAACTTTTTGTTTTCCAATTTCCTTGCTGAGACGTTACTCTAGATGCATTGTTTTTATTTGGTATTTTTGTTTAACTGAGTCGACACATGTCGGCCTCTCATTTGGCCGCTTAGAAAGTAGTGCTGGGGACAAGAAGGTTGAAATATTGATGACGGTAAGGCTTAAACGCATTTTCCCATTCCTCTGTATTTCTTTTTCTTTTTATTTTATTCTAAATTATTGTTACTATTATAGTTTAGAATCTACTTGAATTAGTCAGTGGTCCATATTTTGATTTATAATTATCATTAATGCTTACTATTATTAAATTTTAAAATTTGAATTTGAAAAAAATGTCATAAGTGTGTATGATATGAACGTGACCTTTCTAGACAATCTAGAGTTTAGATCATCCTCTTTTCATTGGTTTAGGGCAATTTTAAATTGATCTTGTAAATATTTCATCAACTTGTAAATAAATCAAAATCTTATTCATAAAAATTTATTTTCACAATAAAAAATTTTCAACCTTTCGCAAATAATACGATGGGGGATTTCGCATTTCGTCATTTCTTCGAATTGGTCGACTCTTGATGTCGCACCGATCAATTGCTCAAAACACGATTAAAATTCATGCGAATTGATTTATGCCTATAGCGATAATCAAACGCTACCGCTAAAAATGTGGTAATTGAATTAAGTCAAATTTCTTAGCCTCGAGCGAATTAATTCTAATAAAGATCACGATTATTTATCAAGACTCAATCAACTCACCTACCATTTAGTCTTAGGGTTTTCAATTTTATTTGGTGTTTTTATTGCTTTATTTTTTTCTGCTAATATTTATATAATTATTTTGTTATTTTGTATATATGATTCATTTTATTATACTTGTTGGTGGGATTATATATATGTTAAAACCTAAGTGTGGGAATTATCCTTAAGACTAGGGGGACTTGCATCGCCTACGAGTCTTATTGATAATTCCACTCAGAGTGGGTTGAATATCCGGAAATGTCTGATACGAGGCTTGACTTTGTTGAGGGCAGGACTTGGTATTTAGCTGATCTCTCTAGGAATCTACCCCTAAAACTCGAACCTCATGGATAAATGAGCTGTTCTAAAATTCAAAGAGACAAAAAGGGTAGACCCCCTAAGCCGTCACACCGAACTTATGAACTTAGGACTTTTGTGCTTAAGTGCTTATTATATGTTTGCAATTTATATACTGCGAATATTTGCGTTTTAATTTTGCAGGTCTTCATACGCGTTCCCTAGCCCGTAGGGATGCTATTTCCAAGAAATTATCCTTTCCACGAAGGACATATCCATTTATGCACGTCAATTGGTCTCTCGATGACCATGAGACCTAGTGGCTGTCTTGAACGACCACCTTGTGCCAACATCTGCGCACTCTCTAGCCTGTAGGGATTCCATTTCTAAAAACGCATCCTTCGTGCGAAGGGCATCTTCGTTAGCACACGTCAATTGGCCTCCAGATGGCCATGAGATTTGGTGAGTGTCTTGAACGGTCACCCCGTGCTTGCTCCTACGCGCTCCCTAGCCTGTAGGGATTTTCTTTTATGTTCATGTGTTTTTATAATGACTTCGTCCTTCCCTTGAAGGACATCCTCATTAACGCACGTCGATTGGCCTCTCGATGGCCATGAGATCTAGTGACTGTCTTGAACGATCACCCCGTGCTTGCTCCCGCGCACCCCCTAACTTGTAGGGTTTGGATCTCCATTTATGCATCTTTCATCTCTAGCCTGTAGGGATTTCACTTTGTCCGATATCGTCCTTAGATAGGTTGTGTTCCGCATAGAGAACCTTCCCACGAGGGACAACTTCATTGGTACATGTCGAACGGCCTCTCGATGGCCATGAGATTTGGTGACTGTCTTGAACGGTCACCAACCGCTACCTTCTGCATACCCCTTAACCTAAGGGATTTCTATTGGGGCGTCATAACATCTAGCTTGCAAGGATTTCGCTAGGGTCTACTGTCGCATAGGCTATCCTTAAGGTTATATCGATCACATGTCTGCATTGCATTGCACACAGGGAGTCACCATATAAAAAAAGGAGTCTTTCGCATACGCATGGATTCGCATTTTCATGCATTCATACATTTACATTTGCATCTTCGCCCGCATCCATACTTACCGTGCTAGCCGATTTCCCGAGACTCACGAAGAAGACCAAAGAGGATCATAAATTAAGGAGAGAGAAGGATAAATCGTTGATGAAAACAAACTTGGTCTCACAAGGAGAAAAAGGATGCCTTTCGCCATGCCAGTTACATGTTCATGCCTTTTCGCAACAGGATTGAAAATACAACAAAGGTTATCATCGAGCAAGGATTAATTCAACAAAGAAGTTCCCTCATAGATACACTCAAGAGGTTTCTAGTCATAAAGGGGTACATCTTAGAACATATCAAAACTTACAAGGACGCTGTACGATAACCTGGGGGCAAGGGTCAGTCCAACTGGGGCAATACCCTGAACGAAGACGCATAACTACGATGGAGGGAAGGCGACATATGTTAACTCCCCACCAAGGGGCAAAAGGGTCATAGGTTTCTTTATCAATCTACAAAACTCTGAAGGTTGCGAACGGTGTGATACTATCCTTTGAAAAAGCAAAAGAGGTTCAGTCAAAGGAAACTCATGAAGTTCCGAAACGACGAAAACCCACCGCTAACATTTTATTCCTGACAGGTTTGACGTGCCCAAGGAGAATTCGAGGTTACCCTTTACTTCTACAAGTCTAAGAACAAAGGAGTAAAACAAGGTCGACGGATTTACAAAAGAGATTGTCCCTAGGATCAATAGGTTTTGTCATGCTCAAAATTTCAACCCCTACGATCGCTAAGTGTTACCTTGAAAAAAAGTTGTACCTTTTGATTGACAATTCTAATGGGATGACCATGCAGGTTTTGGAGTCAATTCATTCGCTCCATTATATCACTACTACAACTCTCCACTCGCACCCTTCTATTCCATTTCAATTTCAATTTCCGATTACTAACAAACTTAAGGGAGAATGACGAATACAAATAACTAAATCTCGCTAAATATATGCTTTCAAGGTAAGACCGAGTCGACGATGTAAGGCATTGTTTGAATCCCTAAATAGTGGAGAAATAAGGAGATAATCCGTAGTCAACCCCCTCGAGCCAGGAGTTGGAGTTTGTTTCTATTTTTTCAAATAAACCTTAATTTCAACCAGGGGCAGGGTAGATTTCGATTAATTCAATGGTGTATTTGGTTGTCAAGAGAATCAGTCAATCCAAACAAGGGTTCAAGCAAAGGGTCAAGCAAAGGTTGAAGCAAAGGTTCAAGCATAAGGATCAAGCAAATGGTGCAAGCACATCTTCTTCCTCGCATTCATCAAAAAAAATAAGGAGGCAATGGAAACAATATTCACATCATTTTCTTCCTCAATACATCATCGAGGACGTATCAAAGTCGAAGCTTACAAATCAAAGTCAACATGGCAGTCACAATATTCAAAATCCAAGGATCAATATTTCCAAAGGAGCATTCAAAACAAAAAAAAAAGGAGGAAAGCGCTCGCTAAGTCAAAATGGAAAATTCCATAAAAGAAAATAAAAAAGACTTAGGCAAAAATTAGGGCATCCCGATGGATCAAATTAAAAGGAATTGGCTCATGCAAAAATAAAGGATAGAAAAAACAAAAGAAAAATACAAAGGATAATCTTGTGACTTCTAAATCATCGAAGCTTCCCATCAATGCTTGGATCTCTACAACATTTTTCATCGGTGCTTGGATCTTCACTAATGCTTCCGCTCAACATCAGAACTGAAATGATTCTCTTACACATAAAGCACATTCATTGGATTAAACAAATTTTAGGATTGGAGAACATCAAGGAGAAAGGGGTGGGTTAAATAAATTTTGAGCCTTATATCCGTTGTTTCTTAAACCATGAACCAGGCCAAGTTACAACATTCAAAAGTCCTAATTGAGGCAAGGTTAACTACGAAAGCATATTAAGCAGGATTTTGTTATACTGACTCCTAAGGTTGTTAAAACTATTCCTAACCACTATGCTTCTTCAAACATTCATTTCTAATCATCCAGTTCTAAACGGACTTCGGTTTCAAAACTTGCATGCGCATCGCATTGGAGTTACTTCTCAAAGGGCATGGCGTCATCTACGAATATACACTTAGCATCAAGGAGATCTCGAAATTGGTTAATCAAAGGCGATCATTTCTAATAAAGACTCTTGAATGGGGAAACCACGTCCAGAGGGTTTTCCTAAACAGGGGCAAAATCTCAAGGGTTACAGGGCATACAATCAAGGATCCTATTAACTAGGGGCATTCATCCTAAGGTTCAATCGACTTGGGTCACATCTCGAAGCAATAACAATCAGGGGCATGTCAAACATGGGATAAATTTAAACCAAATGGATAGAACACTATGGATAGCCCTCCATATCCTGGAGATCAAGGGCATACCCTTCAACCTAAACGTTGAAGCATATGTATCACATTGGTATGACAAGGTTATTTCTTGGAGCACTTCCTTCATGGCTTGGAGATCAGATGTATCTTTTTCCACGAAAATATTAGGGCAGTGGATATCAAATCCATAGGGCGAACAATTCGAAAGGTTAAAGGTGTGGAGAACCTCAAAAGGTTAAAGGTGTGGAGAACCTCAAAAGGTTAAAGGTGTGAAGAACTTCAAGAGGTTAAAGGTGTGGAGAACCTCAAAAGGTTAAAGGTGTGAAGAACTTCAAGAGGTTAAAGGTGCAAAGAATTGCAAAAGGTTAAAGGCGTGGAGAACCTCAAAGGGTTAAAGGTGTGGAGAACCTCAAAAGGTTAAAGGTGTGGAGAACCTCAAAAGGTTAAAGGTGTGAAGAACCTCAAATGTTAAAGGTGAAGAATTTCACAAAGGTTAAAGGGGTGGAGGTTAAAGTTGGAGAATTCCAAAGGATTAAAGATGTGGAGAATTTCAAGAGGTTAAAGGTGCGAAGAATTGCAAAAGGTTAAAGGCGTGGAGAATTTCTAAAAGTCAAAGGCTTGGAGCAATTCAAAGGGTCAAACCGGGGCAAGACGCACAGCAAAAGGAAAAGGCGTTCTCACACTTTACAACATCCAACAAATCTTTCTCCTAACTACGATCTTCAAGTTCAAAAGCAGGTATTGGGAATTCGCGCTAGCATCCAACAACCTTACAACATTAGCGAGCTGTATACGCTTTGGTTATCAACGACCTATCATTGGAATAACATACATAAGTCACACATTGGTTAATACATCACATCTCATACATCGAACGCCTAGAACATTCAAAAGGACAAAGGGTACCAAGGGATTGGTTCAGGACCTAATGGTCCAGAAGGAGACTTAAACTTGAAGTTCTGCTCGAAAGCATTCTACGCATAAGCATTACTAGTTAGCATAAGCATAGCCGCTGCATGGTTTAAACAAATTCAATAGGTTATAAGGAGATAAAATCTGGGGGTCCTCATATGACATTTACATTACACATACAGACGGTTCATACATCGCATTGTACAAACAACAGGATCACATGTATACACATAGTTCATATGCATTTACAAAAACAATCTTTTACACAGGTGATCTTGCTAGCACTATAGCAAGTAAATCTTTTATACAGGTACGCTTGTCAGAAGCATGGCAGGTAATTGCTTGGGTGTAGGTAAGCTTGTCAGAACCATGACAAGTGATCCTTTTTATACAAGTAAGTTTGCTAGAACTATAGCAAATGATTCCTTTGGTGCAGGTAAGTTTGCTAGAACCATAGCAAATGATTCCTTTTGGTGCAGGTAAGTTTGCTAGAACCATAGCAAATGATTCCTTTTGGTGCAGGTAAGTTTGCTAGAACAATAGCAAATGATTCCTTTGGTGCAGGTAAGTTTGCTAGAACAATATCAAATGATTCCTTTGGTGCAGGTAAGTTTGCTAGAACTATAGCAAATGATTCCTTTGGTGCAGGTAAGTTTGCTAGAACTATAGCAAATCATTCCTATTGGTGCATGTAAGCTTGTCAGAACTATGGCAAGTGATCCCTATTGGTGCAGGTAAGCTTGTCAGAACCATGGCAAGTGATCCCTATTGGTGCAAGTAAGTTTGCTAGAACTATATCAAATGATTCCTATTAGTGCAGGTAAGCTTGTCAGAACCATGGCAAGTGATCCCTATTGGTGCAGGTAAGTTTGCTAGAACTATAGCAAATAATTCCTATTAGTGCAGGTAAGTTTGTCAGAACCATGGCAAGTGATCTCTTTGGTGCAGGTAAACTTGTTAGAACCATAACAAGTGATTCCTCTCTCATCCAAGATAACTACGAAGACTTACTAGAACTATAGTAAGTGGGTTACACAAACTACGAAGACTTACTAGTGTCATACCCCCCTTGAGATGTTACACTTCCAGGTTTTTCATTAACCCAAGACAAGTACTCAGGGCAGTCACTTGTTACTCAACTGGAGATGTGCAAGAACAAAAGAGTTGAGGCCAAGGACCAATCAGTATGGGATTAATCTATGATGCAATCACAAGGCTCAAATGATTCATTCATTCACATATGATTGATTAGACACCAGTCATCAAGACTCAGGTTTGCTCAGATCACCAGACTAGGGTTTTAAGCCCCTCAAGGACTAAAATCAGGGACCATATTTGGGAAACCCTAAAAAGCACAAGGGCATCACTCAAAGGCTTCAATCATCTTCAAATGATCCATATGACAATATCCACTGGGCATTGTACTTCAATTCAAGATCTATAGTCCTCAATTTCATCTGGCCTACAAATTAGGGTTTTTGACCTAATTCACCTAGACAGTTGACTTTTAATCAGGACATGAATCCAAAACTCAAAACATAGATCAAGAGTTTCTATTACCCCAAGATAATCCATTCATAACATCCATTTGAGGAGGAGAGCTTGATTCAACACAAAAGTCCAAGATTTCATTTCATTTAGAAAAAGTCAACTGTACAAGATCACCTTTGACTTTTGAGATTTTTGGTCAAACCATAACTTTTAAGGATCAATATCATCAATATATGATTATTGAAGTCATTTGGCCAAAGAAATTCAAGAAAATTCACCTAGGATCAAAAAGTCAACAAAAGTCAAGAATTAGGGTTTTTAAGGGCATTTTGGGAACTCAAAATTTTACTTACACACTCAAAAATCTCCCAAAATGAAAGTTGTAGATCTTGAAAAATAAATCAACATCTTAGAATGCAACTTTTTTTCAAGAAATCAATCATTTAAGAGATTTGGGATATGGAAGTTATAGGCTTTAAAAAACTTAGAAATTTTTCTAAGTATTTTAACCTAGTTTTCTTCCAACTTTAGGCCCATTTTTCATAAATTTACCAAATGATTTTGAAGAAACTCCAAACTAATGAATTGAAGTACATGTTAAGGGCTTTCCAAATTGTGCTCAACATACTCCAAATTCATTTTGAGCTAGGAGTTATGATTGTTCAAAATTGGACATTTGAAGTAAAATTAGAAGTCATGGCCAACTTTGGTTTTGGTCATTTTTGTGCAAAGACCTATACTAAATGGTGCATCTACACTCCAAATATATCAGAATAGATTGGAGAGAATCATTTGAATCATTTGCATCAAGATTCCAAAACATCCAAAAATCAAGGCCATGTGACTAAGTAATCATTACATTTAGGAATTTATGGCAAGTAGTGATTCATCAATTGGAATCTTTCCTAAGCCAATGAGAAGCTATTCTGCAACAGAATTGTCCCCTAGGATTATACAAGATCAATGGTTGGGGAGCTAGCTCGAAAATCCATCATTACATATGTGATATTTTCAAAGTTTCTTCATGGCTAAGAAACTAAGTTAACTTCACTAAGCAAGCTCACTATATCCAAATGCTCTGCATCATTTGCCTATAAATAGAAGAGCCTTCATCAGTATTGATGACACCAAAGCAACCATAACTTTTTGCTTTCTCCATTTCTCCCTCTTGCTTATAGTTTTCAAAAGTTCTTTGGCAAGAAGAATCAAATTCTTCAAACAAGAGCTCTTCTTTTGAAAGTAAGCTTTCTAACATCTTAAGGAGGTTCATTGGAGTTGATCCAAGCATCTGGATCACTTCTGTAAGTGGGGGAACACCATTGTTGCTTTCATTTTGAAGCTCGGGCAGTTAGAGGTCCATAGAGCAATTCAGAAGGTGTCAAGCTAGTCTATGCATCCAAACACATTCTTTAGGTTGTAGTGAAGCTATCCAGATGCATGCAGCACATCTGTAGCCACAAAATCACCAAGCTCCATGATCACTTGAAGCTCAAATAGAAAGTGTCGAGTAGAAAATTTGTGAGGCATTCAAGTCACAATAAGCATTCAGATAGAATCATTGAGTCACCAGGAATCTTCTAGGATCATCCATACAAGCCCAGGAGTTCTCCATCAGCCTCACGACCTCCATTTTCAAAGGTAAGTTTCTCAGCTCCATCTCTTTAATTCGTGTACTCTTTTTGTTAAAACTCAATACCATTTCATTCAACATCATCAGAGGACTAAAAACCCTCTATCATCAGTCATTTATACTTCAGTATAGCCATTTAATTTAATTTTCAAATTTTAGGGTTCTTCACGTATTTTAGATAATTCAGTAGATGTAGTTAATATAAATTCATGTTAGTTACATATTTGAAATCGTGAGAGAAATTAGAACAAGTTTGGTGTTTACATCATCTGATTTGGTTGAGAAACGAGAGAGTTGGAATTTCAAATTCATGGAAGCTTGAGGTTGAAGACGAAGATGGTGGTGGCGCGCAAAATTCAAATCCAGGGTTAAAGTTTATTTTATTTTGAGTGGTAGGCGCTTTATAAACGACTACATCGTTATAGCCCAGTGGTAAAGAGAGTTTGTTTGTGCGCGTGCCTCAGGTCTGGGGTTCGAATCCCCCTCGCCCCAAACCTTTTGGATTTTATTTCTTTTTTTACACTATGCATTTTATAACCAATGTATTGCAATGGAGTCACTCCTTTGACACCAAGCGCGCGTTGGCCTAGTGGTGTTGTTTTGAGTAGTTGATTGCAAGGGCGTGGGTTCAAACCATGGTGAGACCAAAACATCTTTTTATCACTATTTTCTTTAATTTTCTTCACAATTTCAACCAATTAATTCACCTATCAAATTAAATCATTTTCACTTCATTTTTCACATACTTTTCATTTAATATATCTATTTTATGAATAACCCAAAAAATCACAAAAATATTATTTATTTGATATATTTTTATTAATTTTAAAATGATACTTATTTTAAGTATTTTAAAATGCTTTAAGTATAATTTTCATTTGATTTCCAAAACTTAATCACTTGCACATATTTTTGTGATAAAACCCTAATTACTTAGGCCTTAATTAGGTATAGACTTTGTCTTTATTCTAATTAAGTTGATTATTGTCAATATTTCAAATTATTTTCAAACTTCGATAAAATGGACGGTTAAGGTTCTCATTCAACAAAACCTTACATCTCGTGTTTTCTTTTTATCATAAACAATAAATAAATCTTTTGGGCCTCTAATAGAGTGTAAGTCCCAACACCTTTTTCTTTTCTTAGTTTGTTTTCAAAAACTGTATTTTACAAAATCTTCTTTCTGTTTTCAAAACATTCTTCTGGTATTTGAAGGGCATTATTCCCGGTGAAACTCTTCAGATACCTATGTGACCTATGTCCATCCTCACTTCTTCTGTTTTCAAAAACCTTTAACTATTTATAATAAATATTCAACTGTTATCAATAAAAAACAAAATTGCTGGTGAGGCTTTGTACATACTTCTTCAAAGGTCTCCACTCCATCCAGGTTAGGCTTTACAAGCTTTTAATTTACAGTCTTTATTTAAATTACTGTCAAATATAAACTGTATATATATTGTTTAGGACTACGTCTGAGTATAAACCTTAGGACAGTTAAACTATATATTATAGGAATATGGCCTAGGATTGAGAATGTCTTCCCGGTGAAGGCTCTTTCCTAATTAGAGATCTGTAGTTCAAACCCTCAAGATGAATTATTCCCGGTGAAACATCTTGAAAAAGCCTTAGAACCCCAAAATATGATACATCCACCCAAGAGGAATTATTCCCGGTGAAACCTCTTACCCATTTGCTTAGAGCCAAAATAAGTTCAAAACCACATAGCTTTCTCTTGTGCTATAACAAGGACCCTCGATGACCCTCGATTAGCCTCCTCTTGGGCTTTGTACAAGGACCCCCAGGCTTCTTAAAAGCATTCCCAGCTTCCTCTTGAGCTTGTATACAAGGACCCATCAGGTTTCTTATAAGCATAGGTACAGGTCTTTAGTCACCTTTTAGCCTACCCTGGTGAGTTTCTTCTATTTCTTAAACCAGACTTTTAAACGAGCTAAGATTGTCTCAATCTCAGTATTGAGTACATCCTTTTGGAATGAGAGACATGGACAGTCTCTGTCACCCTTATCTTCAGTAATTCTCCTTAGCAGAGTCTAAGATCCATATTTGTTTATCTTCAGTCAGTGTCAGCCTTAATCTTGGGCTTTAAACAAGAAGTCTCAAGTAGATAATCCTTCTGCCATCTTTCCAAAAACCCATGGAAAGGGATAGCCTCCAAAATCAGTCCTTCAAAGTCATAATTCCCTGGAAAGGATTAGCTTCCAAAAATTAAAACTTTCAAAAGATAAAACTCTCCAGTTGAGACAAAACCCCTAGAAAGGGTCAGCCTCCAAAATCACTCCTTAAATCCAAATTCCCTGGAAAGGGTTAGCTTCCAAAATTAAGCTTTTTAAAAGACACATTCCCTGGTAGAGTCTACTTTAGGTCAACCACTCAAACAAATCACCAGTAGGGTCAGTCTTCAAAACTGGGTCTTTCATTCATTCATTCTTGTTTAACAGAAGAACAATCCTCAGTTGGGTCAACCCTTAGGATAATCCTCAACAGAGTCAAAATCCCCTCTAAGTCAAAGATCCCACACTGATAGATCTTTCTTCAAAAAGTCAGCCTCAAAGCACATACTCCTCTTAGAGTCAAAACCCTACTCATATGTATTCCCCTATCCAGAGTCAGCCACAACCTTGGGTTTTGTACAAAGCAGATAATAGAGTCTCCACAATGAGTCTTTCACCATCAAGTAGCCACAACCTTGGGCTTTGTACAAGGCATATAAACCACATTCCCTGTGTCAAAAGATTTCTAACCTTTAGGATCTTTTCCCCATACAGTCATCCATATTCAGTTTATTTAAGAGTCTGCCACAACCTTGGGCTTTGTAGAAGGCAGAAAACAATGTTTTCCCTAGCCAGAGTTAGCCACAACCTCGGGCTTCATACAAGTCAGCATATATATATATATATATATATATATATATATATATATATATATATATATATATATATATATATATATATATATATATATATATTCCCCAATTAAGAGTCAGCCACAATTCTGGACTTTATACAGAACACCAAATAAAATCCATCAAAATAAACACTCTCCAACTAGAGTCAGCCTCAATTTTGGGCTTTGTACAGAACACAATACCTTTTAGTTTAAGTTAATCCCTAGTGGAGTCATCTCCCAGAGTCAATAAAATCAATCAATCAAAAAGCCTCAAGCTTGGGCCTCATACAAGCCAACTAAAGTCAAATCTTTTATACAGTAGATAGATATAGCTTATCTCTATAGAGAGATCTTTCTCCTATCTCACCACATTCAAACAAACAAACATTACATTACATTTTAATTTTAATCAGTCTTCCACTTAGGATTTTGAAAGACATGCTCTGGTAGTAAAAACCAGGCATGTGTAACTTTCCCTAATTTGGTTGAGCATTTTTCTTTCATTCAAGACGCAGTTGACTGGTATACTTGCACATAAACAAGTAAGGTCCCCCTCTTGAATGAAATGAATTCAGTTATTCTGTCACTCTTTTAATGTTTGTGGTGGAATAGTAGAAATACCTCTCTGTAAAGATAATTTCATGTCTCTTTACTGTAAACAGAGATTTAATTCAAGCTTCAACCTTGAGCTTTAAGCAAGGCACCAAAAATAATTAATTTCCCTAATTAGTTCTCCGAACTACAAAAAGCTCTGTCTTCCATTAGGGAT